>NW_005875548.1:7232-9015 GCF_000147115.1 Myotis lucifugus | reverse complement strand
GCAACAGGGCGCCATCAGAAGCTCCGGGCTCCATCCTGGCTTTGCATCTCACTATGTCCTGGCGATCGGCCCCCTGAGCCTCAGTGTGCTCAGTGGGAGGAGGTGGGAATGATGCTCCTACCAGTAGGAAGTGGGCCTCTGGGATCCATCTCCAGCGTGGTCGGCTTTTGATGGAATTTGCTGAATTTCCTTGAGGGGCCAACAGAATATAGGGAGGAGGGAAGAGGATACAGGAACAAAGAACTGTGGGCATGGGCCAGCATCTGGGTGGGAAGGGAGGGTGGCGGCCACTAGAAAAGGCCTCATCCCAATTTTTTAAAAACTAGAGGCCTGATGCATGAATTCATGCACATTGAAAGGAAATTAATTAGAAGAAATATTTTAGAGGCCAGGGATGGACTGCAGGAGGGTTCCAGAGCGTGTCCGGCCTGTCTCACCCAGTCCTGATGGGCCAGACCCCAGCAGCAAGCTAACCCACCGGTTGGAGCGTCTGTCCCCTGGTGGTCAGTGCGCGTCATAGCGGCTGGTCGAGTGGTCGACCGAACAGTCGACCGATTGGTTGGACACTTAGCATATTGGGCTTTTATATATATAGATGGACCAATAGGAGACAGCCAGACCTAGATGACCCCATAATACTCAGCCAATGAGGAACCAGAGGAGGGACCAGATAAATAGGCCGTACTTGCTGCCCCAACAGTGCCTGTACCCCCAGCCTGTACCTCCTTTGCGCCATCCTTCTGTCTCCGAGTCCATCACGTGAATTCGACGGGTGAGCATGTCTCACACTAACTAGCTGTGCACAGGAAGTGGGCATGGCCGCTGGCGCACACTCCGCACCCCAGGAAATGCTGACTGTGGCACGTGGGTGAGGGCATGGGCGGGCGGGTGGGCAGGGGGGAGGAAGAGGGGGCTTTCCGAGCAATCCCCTGCCCTTGGCTTTGTGCCCCTGAGACTGGCCCCAGGCCAGGGACAGATGTTTCGCCTTAGTTTTCGTCACCTCCAAAGCCCACAGGAAATTCACCCTAATACAGTAGAAATAGAATATTGGGGGCCAGCTACAATGATAAGAAATATGAATCACGCTCGGTTAACCCGACTGTGCTGTTCTGAGTAGAGGAGGCGCCTTCTAGCCTGGCTGGGACCTGGGAGCTCACCTGGAAGTGCAGCCCATCCCCCCCACCCGGGACCTGCCTGTTACCATGGAAACATAACAACCTGGTTGCAGAAACCAGGGCCCCAGCCCTTTGAGGACCCCCAGCCCTTTGCATACCCACAGGCCTTTGTATACCCCCAGCCCTTTGCATACCCCCAGCCCTTTGCAGACCCCAAGCCCTTTGCATACCCACAGGCCTTTGCAGACCCCCAGCCCTTTGCATACCCACAGGCCTTTGCAGACCCCCAGCCTTTGCATACCCACAGGCCTTTGCGAACCCCCAGTCCACATTGCCTGTGCACCGCCCATCTGGCCTACCCTTTGCCTCCTTCCCATGTCATCTCTGTCCTTCTCCCCAGTATAAGCAGCCGCCTATGGTGGGGGGCAGAGCAGATGTTTGTGGGTGACCTGCCGCTCCCCACGCTGCCGGCGGGATTGGAATCAACGCTCACAGATGATGCCAGCCTGTCTCTGCCGCATCGGCTCAGGGAGGGACAGCCCGCCCTTGCTTGTCTGGTGACACCACCACCATTTCACCCCAAATCACAGGCATGGATCGCCCCGCTATGGGGCAGCTGCAGACCGTTACGCAGCCCAGCTCCGCCTCAAATGCAACGGATCCCGGCT
>NW_005875548.1:0-4819 GCF_000147115.1 Myotis lucifugus | reverse complement strand
TGCGGACTGAGGGCTCCCGGGTTCGATTCCCGGTCAGGGCCCATGCCTGGGTGGTGGCCTCCATACCCAGTGTGGGGTGGGCAGGAGGCAGCCGATACCCATGATTCCCTCTCATGATTGATGTTTCTCTCTCCTACTCCCTTCCCTCTCTGAAATCAGTACAAATCCTATATAATAAAAGGCTAATATGCAAATCAACTGAATGGTGGAACAACCAGTTGCTATGACACACACTGACCACCAGGGGGCAGACGCTCAACGCAGGAGCTGCCCTCTGGTGGTCAGTGCGCTCCCACAGGGGGAGCGCCGCTCAGCCAGAAGCCCGGAGCTGGACTCATGGCTGGTGAGCACAGCAGTGGTGGTAGGAGCCTCTCCTGCCTCTGGGCAGTGCTAAGGATGCCCAACTTCCAGCTGAACCACCAGTTGGACATCCCCCGAGGGCTCCTTACTGCGAGAGGGCACAGGCCGGGCTGAGGGACCCCCACCCCCACCCCAGTGCACGAGTTTCATGCACCAGGCTTCTCGTCCTATATAATAAAAGACTAATATGCAAATTGACCGAACGGTGGAATGACTGGTCGCTATGATGCACACTGGCCACCAGGGGGCAGACGCTCAAGGCAGGAGCTTCCCCCTGGTGGTCAGTGTGCTCCCACAGGGGGAGCGCCGCTCAGCCAGAAGCCGGGCTCACGGTGAGCCAGCAGTGGTGGTGGGAGCCTCTCCCGCCTCTGCTGCAGGTGGGCAGTAAGGAGCGGGGGTCCTGGACTGAGAGAGGGCGTAGGCCAGGCTGAGGGACCCTCCCCGCAGTGCACGAAATTTCGTGCACCGGGCCTCTAGTATATTATAAAT
Source organism: Myotis lucifugus (assembly GCF_000147115.1). Classification (NCBI taxonomy): domain Eukaryota; kingdom Metazoa; phylum Chordata; class Mammalia; order Chiroptera; family Vespertilionidae; genus Myotis; species Myotis lucifugus. The sequence goes on along the minus strand of NW_005875548.1, from coordinate 3,970 downwards.
AAGTAAATAAAACAGAACTTCTGAACCATAAAAAAAGAGAGAGAGAGAGAGGGAGAGAGAGAGAGAGCCCCAGGCAGCCCCTACCCCTGTGGTAGGCAGTCCCATCCTCGACCAACACAGACCTCGCCAGGCTCCCTCTGGTGGGTCTGTTATGTCGTGGGGGCGGGACCGGGGCCAGAACCCATTGGAAACCAACCATTTCCTCTTCTGTAGGCTCCACCTGAGACCCCCTGGGACGCTGGCCCCCATGGCTTCCTGGACGAGCCGCTGGTGGCTGCTGGTGTGGACGGTCTTCAGGCACTGGGCGCTCCTGCAGGTACAGGGAGGGGAGGGGAGGGGGGTCCTCCGTTTCCGTAGGAGCATCCTTCTCTGTCACCTCCAATGGGCTGTGATTTGTGTGTATGTGTGTTTTCAATAATTCTTTATTGTTGAAAGTGTTCCAGATGTCCCCTTTCCCCCCACTGACCCTCTCCAGCGCCCCCACCCTCACCCCGGCCTTCACCACTCCGTCGGTGGTATGTATGTATGCAGGGGCCATGCATACACACATACATGGTCTTTGGTTGATCCCCTCGCACCCACCACCCTCCCCCGCCTTCCCTCCGAGCTTCCACCCTCTGTTCCGTGCTTCCGTGTCTACGACGCATCCGTTACTAATACCCCAAAGAGAAGGTTCCATTCTCTCACCTCCAGCGAACGGGATTTCGGGGTGACGTGCCTGTAGGCGTCATCCACATCCCCGGGGACCCCTCTGAGGCCGGAGCCGGGGCCTCGGTACCTCTGTGGGTCCCACGTGCCAGTGGTGGAGTCGGGGTCTGCATGTGCCCGGTAGAGGCTGGGCGGAGAGAGGCCCGGATACCGGGAATGGGCAGAGCTCAGGGCCCGGGGCCTTACCTCGGCCCCTCAGTCCGTGTGCTGAGTGTACGTCAGTCCGCACAGACCACGCTGTTTTGCAGTCTTTTCTTTATTTTTATTTTTTTTAAACCGTTACTAGGCCAAGATGTATTGTTAGCTGTCTCTTTTAAAATATATTTTTATTGATTTCAGGGAGAAAGGGAGAGGGAAGGAGAGATAGAAACATCAATGATGAGAGAGAGAATCATGGATCGGCTGCCTCCTGCACGCCCCCTACTGGGGATCGCGCCCGCAACCCGGGCCTGTGCCCTGACCGGGAATCGAACCCGGGACCCTTCAGTTCACAGGCTGATGCTCTATCCACTGAGCCACACTGGCTAGGCCTGCAGTCTTTCCTTTAGACGCCTGTCTTTCCCGCTGGTCTGGGAGGACCCAGCTCACCTCTCGCATCCTCCTTTGCCGACAGGGCCGGCTCACGGGGAGTGACACCAGCATTGCCTGCGAGACAGTAGGGAGTGGTGGGGACAGTGGCCCAGGGGCTGGCACAGGCGTCACCCACGCAGAGCCCCCTCTGCTCCCCTCCAGCAGCTCCTCGCCCAGTGCGGGCACAGGCCCATGACGGCCAGGTTTTCCGATCTCTCCAGCCGGACGTCCTGTGAAATCCCCAGTCTGTAAAGCACTGAGAGTCAGACAGCTGTGCTTGTGGTCGAGCGAGGGTCCAGAAGTTTTAGTCTCAGATCTGAAGGTACGGAACACACACAGCGTAGTCAGTGTGGTGTCCTGAGGGCTGCTGCGAACCCGCACGTGTCCTGTGTGAATGAAACAGGCTGGCCCACACGTGTCCTGTGTGAATGGAACAGGCTGGCCCACACGTGTCCTGTGTGAATGGAACAGGCTAGCCCACACGTGTCCTGTGTGAATGGAACAGGGTAGCCCACACAGTCCTGTGTGAATGGAACAGACTAGCGCATACGTGTCCTGTGTGAATGGAACAGGCTAGCCCACACGTGTCCTGTGTGAATGGAACAGGCTAGCCCACACAGTCCTGTGTGAATGGAACAGGCTAGCCCACACGTGTCCTGTGTGGATGGAACAGGCTAGCCCACACGTGTCCTGTGTGAATGGAACAGGCTAGCCCACACGTGTCCTGTGTGAATGGAACAGGCTAGCCCACACAGTCCTGTGTGAATAGAACAGGCTAGCCCCTACGTGTCCTGTGTGAATGGAACAGGCTAGCTCATACGTGTCCTGTGTGAATGGAACAGGCTAGCCCACACGTGTCCTGTGTGGATGGAACAGGCTAGCCCACACGTGTCCTGTGTGAATGGAACAGGCTAGCCCACACGTGTCCTGTGTGAATGGAACAGGCTAGTCCACACGTGTCCTGTGTGGATGGAACAGGCTAGCCCACACGTGTCCTGTGTGAATGGAACAGACTAGCCCACACAGTCCTGTGTGGATGGAACAGGCTAGCCCACAGGTGTCCTGTGTGAATGGAACAGGCTAGCCCACACGTGTCCTGTGTGAATGGAACAGGCTGGCCCACACGTGTCCTGTGTGAATAGAACAGGGTAGTCCACATGTGTCTTGTATGAATTGGAACCAGGAAGCCACCTGCATTTGATGTAATTTTCGGGCACGTGGCTCGGTGGCCTGCGTACCCTCAGTGTCTAGCAAAGGGCCTGGCACGTAGTAGGAGCTTTAACGTCCGTGAAGGGAGCATGCGCGCACGAGCAGAGATGCCCGGGTGCATTAATCACACCTCTCTGCCTCTTTCCGCTCCAATCTGTGATTCCTGTGACTCGCTTATCGAAGCCCATGTTTTCTGTCCTCGGCCCTTCTGGTCCGTGTTTCTCCATGATCCTATGTCAATGGATATCTTCTGGCCCGGCCGGCGGGGCTCAGTGGTGGAGCGTCCACCTAAGAACCAGGAGGTCAGGGTTTGATTCCCGGTCAGGGCACATGCCCGGGTTCTGGGCTCGATCCCCAGTAGGGGGCATACAGGAGGCAGCCGATCCATGATGCTCTCTCATCATGGATGCTTCTCTCTCCCTCCCTCTCCCTTCCTCTCTGAAATAAATTAAAAAATATTTTAGCCCTACCCAGTTTGGCTCAGTGGATAGAGAGAGCATCGGTCTGCTGACTAAAGGGTCCCAGATTCTGGTCAAGGGCACGGACCTCGGTTGCAGGCTCCTCCGCGGCCCAGGGCCCTGGTCGGGGCGCGTGCAGGAGGCAACCCATGGATGTGTTTCTCTCACATCGATGTTTCTTTCTGTCTTTCCCTCTCTCTTGTACTCTCCCTAAAAATCAGTGGAAAAAAATCCTCGGGTGCGGATTAACAAAAATAATTTTTTAAAATAAAAGTAAATAAAATAAAAAACGTGCTGTGAGGCAGTCTGTTGACCGTTGGCCAAAAGCAGCGTCTGCCCAGCCTGACTCACTCATAACCTCTTCTGGATTTTTCCATATCCGTGGGCTTCCGTGTACGGGGCGTGTGCACAGAAGGTCGTAAAAGGAGATGCCAGGCCCTGACCGGTTTGGCTCAGTGGATAGAGCGTCGGCCTGTGGACTGAAGGGTCCCGGGTTCGATTCTGGTCAAGGGCATGTACCTTGGTTGCGGGCACATCCCCAGTGGGGAGAGGGGTGTGTGTGCAGGAGGCAGCTGACCGATGTTTCTCTCTCATCGATGTTTCTGACTCTCTATCCCTCTCCCTTCCTCTCTGTAAAAAGTCAATAAAATAATATTTAAAAAAAAGAAAAAAGGAGATGCCAGGCCTGTGTCTTTTCTTAAAAATATATTTTTAAGTTGATTTCAGAGAGGAAGGGAGAGGGAGGGAGAGAGAGAGAGAGAAACATCTATGATGAGAGAGAACTATACATCGCAGCGGAATTACAGGCGATTCCTCGCGAGCGCCCCCTAGAGGTTCCCAGCGGAATGACAGGCCGTTCAGAGCGCGAACATCTGCTGCCTCCTGCACGCCCCCCACTGGGGATCGAGCCCACAACCCGGGCCTGTGCCCTGATTGGGAATCGAACCCGGGACCCTTCAGTCCCAGGCCAAGGTCTTCATCACCCACAGCGCCCACAGTTCGGATCCCAGCCCCACCCCTTCTCC
>NW_005875547.1:0-11859 GCF_000147115.1 Myotis lucifugus | reverse complement strand
ATGATGAGAGAGAATCATCGATCAGCTGCCTCCTGCACAACCCCTACTGGGGATCGAGTCCACAACCTGGGCATGTGCCCTTGACTGGGATCGAACCCTGGACCCTTCAGTCTGCAGGCTGACGCTCTATCCACTGAGCTAAACCGGTTGGGGCTGTTGTTCTCTTTTGAGAATAAAGTGACCCTTGCATTGGTATCTACCCCTTTCCACAGCAGGTTCTCTCCTGGCCCACAACGTTTCAAAATGACAAGGTAAAGCATCGCTTGACAAGAACAGAATTTATGTCAGGCATCTTTTCCTGACTTAGGAGGGGAAAAAACTCTCAAAAACTTTGATCAAATCACCATTATTCTTTCGCTTTCCAGCACTCTCTTACTAGCCAACTATAGATGTGGATACTTCTCATGTTTGATTGTCTGTTTTCAAGATTACTAAACAGTTCTAAAGAACTTTATTTCCGTTTTTAAGCTTGCAATCTCATGTGCACAGCGCCTTGCTTCACGGGGACCGTGTTGGAGGCTGGAAGCCAAAGGCAGGGTCCTGTGGCTGGGGAAAGGGCAGGGCTGAAAGCATGGCTTTTGGAGCCAAACCCACAGAATTGCTCGGTTCCAGAAATTACATTAACCCTCGATTAGATGCATATAGAATATATTTTATATACTTTTCCGGTTTGCATTTCAAAATTCATTTATCAATTGGATCAAAATAGAATTCATTTTTAAAGTATTTTTCACTATGTTGTCCATAAAGTGAGCTCAGAACCATAAAATAAGAAATATAAATATTATATTCCAGCTTAGCATATTTTGGTAGCTGCATAAATGTTTATATATTATTTTTGAACAACTAGAAGAAATGGATTCTCAAAAATGTAAATTACTGGAGAAATTTTAAAGAGTTTAAGAAAAAGATTGCTTATTTTGCTTTCCTCAGACAAATGAAAAAAATATTTTCCTTGTCATTTGGGGGCACTATAGCATTTTTAAACTCCATTTGACTGGATATTTAAAAGTAATAAATATGTAATATGAAATACGTGTTCTGTTTTAGGGGGAAAGTTTACTTTACCAGTGGTAGGCATATGCTAGAATACTGCATGTTTCCCACATAGGGAAGAAGGCCTCTTGGTGCTGGCGTAGAAGGTTGCAGAGACAGCAACAATTAGATGAGAGCTAAACTGATCATTTAAATACTAGCCTGTGGGTCTTTTTTGTTGTGGTGGGTCTTTCACCATGATTTTTTGCTAAAAAAATGGACTTTTTTTTTTAATGTGAGTGCAACTTACATTTCAGGATAACAAAAGAAAAATATAGTATTATATATTATTTGCAATTCTGCTCATAAGCATTCATTCAAACCATACAGTTAACAGAATATGCCATTTTGAGATAGACTTTCTGCTATTGTTAGGTCAATAAAATATTATAATTTTATAAGATAAAATTATTAAAGACTAGAAGCCCATTGCACGAAGATTCGTGCAATAGGCCTTCCTTCCCCTGGCTGCCGGCACCGGTTTTTCTCCGGCACCCGGGACCCAGGTCTTTGGTCCGGCCGCAGCAGAGAAGCCAAGCCTCTTCAGTCTTCAGTCTTCAGTCTTCAGTCTTCAGTCCGCGGCTGCGTATGTAAATTAACCGCCATCTTTGTTGGGTTAATTTGCATACTCATCTGATTGGCTGGTGGGCGTAGCAGAGTGACATCAATTTGCATGTTTCTCTTTTATTAGTGTAGATACTCTCACTGTCTTTGAATTGCCTGCACTTGGGGACGCTTGATATATGGCTCACACTTACTCCAAGGGCCCTCCATGATGAAAGAGCTAAGCAGTTTTTCCATGTAAAATTTGCAGAAATCACAACCACAGTGGCTCATATTATAAAGTGTACACATGTTATATAAATATATATATTCAAAATGTCAACACTGGTCATTCTTCAAGTTATCTCATTGTTTTTAAAATGGCCTACTTACAGTTTCACTTGGTAGATTTCCCTAGAGGTTAAATGTCTGTTCTATACTATCTCATCACATTTTGGGGGACTTCCCCACTACTTTTATCCCTAACATGGAACTCCCTAATGGGGCTGTTTGAAGATAGTCTCTAGGATCTGTAATAACAGAGGAGTTTATCAGGTGACTTTCTTCTCATTATGGGAGATGAGACGTTGCAGGAGATTAAACACAAGACTTTGCTAATGGGACTCTTACTTGCTCTCAGAGTTGGTGACATCTAGCTTTTTGGAAATCTCTGTTGGCAATTAGGTCGGGTTGCATGCAATATTTAAAAATTTCAGACACAGGAATTTCCTTCAAAGCTGTAACCAGGTGAATCTTTGACTTTTATGTGGACTTTGCATAGCAACTCTGTGTCAAAACATTTTGGAAATTCTTCCTTAAATAAGAATCTGTTTATTGATGAAGGAAGCACTTGTAGAATTGTGGCCAAGTCCTGTTAAAGGAAAGACAGTGTGTGTGTCCTGCTGGAGGGGAGGGTGCACTGTGTCTACACTGGGGAGGGACTACACCAGTGTAGTTCTGCACATTCTGTTGTAACCCGGGGTTAGTTTGGTAGATGTCACCTTTTTTATTTTGCTGGCTCCAGAGAAATAAAACCTAAGTATCTAGTACCAGGCCTATATGAAGAGCTCAGAAATATATTTTGGCTGACTGACTTAGGACAAAACTTTGAACATATTTCCAATCCAATTTCCAGATTAACTGGAGGGTGATTGTGTGAGTGTCATTGTTGGAACAGCTGGTTTTATAGACAATCCAAGACCCAGCTTTCACCTTCAGTATCAGTTAACTTTTTTTTTTTTTTTTTTGCAAAGGGGTGGGGGTGGCGAGGTAAAGAATGTTTGTATTAAATTCTGATCCTCTCTGAATAAGTGTGACCCTCTTAGCCAGTTGGAGAGAGACTCCTGAAGATAGCCCTGGTGTGAGCCATATGTGCTAACATAAGCAGACCTTTCAGCGCCCATTTGCAGGAGCCGGTTCAATCCTAAACACACTTTTCTTCTCTTTATCCAAAGCCTTGAATGGGAAAGTGAGGAGTCAAAGCGAGTGTGTGTGAGAAAAACAGAAGAAAGAATGGGAAATGACGATGTGTGTGTTGCAGGACAGACGAGGAGCCCAGCTATGGAAGGGTCCTCGGGGAACACTTTGGGGCCCCATCAATTTGCAGGGTCTCTCTCTCGCTTCCATTTTTAATTTTAGAATTATATCACCAGAGCCGATACTAGGGGCCAGGTCCATAAGATACATGGGTATATCTTACATATATCTTAATAGATATATGCTGAATTGAAATAAATAGATAATAAATCAGGTAAATATTTGTACTGATGGATTAATTCAACTACCCACCTTCTTAAAAATATTTAGTGGCTCTTAATACATATATAATCCAGGCGATATAGAATAACAAGGAAATAAAAGATACAGCCCCTTATGGAAGTCTCTGGGGAGTGCGGATGGGTGGATGAGGGAGAAGTGACCAAATATAGTGCATGTCCCTCAACATCCAGAGCAGTCCAGAGAGAGCTCCTAGAATGGTCTGCGAATGTTTTGGACTTGCTAGAGGGCAGGATGGCTATTACCAAGTGAAACTTGGGTTCTCATGGTCTGGCTGCTGTGTCTGCTGGGCCGGAACGGAATCCTGCCCTTCTTCCCCTGCCAGCATCTCACTCTTCCCCCCACCCCCAAGTCAGACATCCTCTCCGACCACTCACTCATGCAGAGCTCAGATCCCCTGAAAGTCTGAAGTCTCGGACACTGTTTCTCAGACTTGGTCACCCACTACTACTACCTGCAGAGGTTCAAGCTACTGAGACAGTGACTTAACTGTCCTTGAGTGTGGCCTGGACCTGGGGATATTTAAAAGGCCCCATTACCCTAATGCACAGAAAAGTTTGGGAAAACCATCCTAGGGGAAGATAGCTCTTTCAGCTGTGCCAAAATCAGTGATTGTTTTATTGACCTCCTACTTTTATTTTTCCTGCATAGTTGGTGGAAAATAAAAAGGTGTATACTTTCTATCACTTTTGCAGCTATGCAAAAAGGATTTATGAAGGTAAAAGTACTTAAAAATTTTTTGTGCATGGGGGGAGCATTCTACCTAAACAATTTGCTGTTAAATTCTTTTTCTCCCCAGATCTATTATCTCCCCATATCTGGCCTCTATTCTCTGTAGATTGGGCTTCTAAATAGCTCTTCTGACCACTCTTCAAATCATTTTTAAAAGAAGATGCACATGTCATGCAAGTGGATTTTAAAATATAAATCCATAGCTTGGAATTGGCACCCAACTCACGCTAGAAAATAAAACAAAAATATTTATCATGTCAACAGATGGGCAAATCCCAAATGAACAGCTTCTTCCTGTTGGTGTTTAAAGGCAGGGAATCCTCAGCCAGACTTAAGTTGGCTGAACCTCCCTGGCTATCTGCCACCGCAGGACAGTCACTGAGGCTTGGAGGGACAGGCAGCCAATGACACTACTGAGTAGAAAGGATAGAACTGATTTCTTCAATGGAAGGCTGTTTGGAAACATTCTTCCCTAATTGGATGCCAGGCCCCTAGACAGGGCTCAATGCATTGTGGGTGCAAGAGGAGCCCACCTCATGAGACACAGGTGCAGTCTGGCTGCTCTGCTTGCTTGAGGCCAAAAGAGGTGCCCTGTGGGTTCAGAGGTTAAGCCCACATGAATCTGGGAGCTCCTCTACCTGGGGCTGAAAGACCCTTTCCTGAGTCATGTACAATCCACCCTATTTTCCTTACAGTATTTGGAAAACAATTCAATGACCACCTACTGACAGTGAGGTTTGTCAGACACACAGCAGGATAAAAAATAGGCATGTAGGGCCTGGCCAGCATAGTGTGAAAAGAAGCAGTAAACAGAGTCCATGGTGTGAGAAAGTGGGAGAACAGGTTCTGCAGGAAAAGAGGTTTTGATACACTGAGAGACAAGGGCTGGGCAAATTGACATTGCTCTTTCCCAAAAAGCCACTGCTATTTTATTTTATTTTTTTCCATTTTATTAAAGTTATTGGGGTGACACTGGTTAACAGGTCGAAAGCACAGCATCTGTACATTGTATTGTGTGTTCACCACCCCAAGTTAAGTCTCCGTCCATCACCATCTATCCCGTTTACCTTCTTCCACTTCCCCCCAATTCCTCCCTCTGTCAATCACCACACTGTTGTCCATGTCCATGAGTTTTTCTTCATTTTTAAATTTTTTTGCTCAATCCCTCCACCCCCGCCCCCACCAGCTGTCAGGCTGCTCTCTATCTATGAGTCTGTCTCTATTTTGCCTGGTAGTTAGTTCATTTTGTTTAGTAGATTCCACACATGAGAAAAATCATATGGTACTGACTGGCTTATTTCACTTAGCGTAATGCTCACCAGGTCCATCCATGTTGTTGCACAGGATAAGATTTCCTTCTTTTTTATGGCCCAGTAGCACCCCACTGTGTAAATGCACCACATTTTTTTTTATCCACTCATCTACTGATGGGCACTTGGGCTGTTTCCAGATCTTAGCTATTATAAATAAGGCTGCTATGAACACAGTGGTGTATATATCCTTTCGAATCAGTGTTTTGGGTTTCTTTGGATAAATTCCCAGAAGTGGAGTGGCTGGGTCACAAGCAGTTCCATTTTTAATTTTTTTTTAGTTACTCCATGCTGCTTTCCACAGTGGCGGCATCAGTCTGCATTCCCACCCATAGCGCAGTGTTTCTTTTTCGCCACATCCTTGCCAGCACTTGTTGTCTGTTGATTTATTGATGATAGAGATCCCGACAGGTGTGAGGTGATATCTCGGTGTAGTTTTCATTTGCATCTCTCCGAATATTAGTGACACCCAGCATTTTTTATGTATCTATCCAGCCACCACTATTTTTATTGCACTTTGCTCTTCACAGAATTCCACAGGCCTCTCTCATTTCACTCTAGCTGCCTTCAGCCACGATGAAGTGACCTTGCAGCAGTCAGAGGCAACAAATTATGTTTTTAAATACAAACACCAGTAGAGTTAACATTTTCAGCAAAATGTTTTTCATCCGTTGATATTCGAATCCATCTTTCCTTCAGATCTAGATGCTGCCAGCAATGTTCACTCATCCCCAGTTCAGGAGAAGAAAAAATTCTATCCATTCTCCATCCGGACACTTCTCCTGGCTTCAAGGTTTAGAGTGTCCAGCCCCAAACACTCTCCTGGTGATGTCCTGAACGGAGAGAGCCCCTGACAGCACTGCTGGGCCAGGGCCTCCTTCTGCTCTGACCACCTATAACAGTGATGGCGAACCTTTTGAGCTTGGCGTGTCAGCATTTTGAAAAACCCTAACTTAACTCTGGTGCCGTGTCACATAGAATTTTTTTGATATTTGCAACCATAGTAAAACAAAGACTTATATTTTTGATATTTATTTTATATATTTAAATGCCATTTAACAAAGAAAAATCAACCAAAAAAATGAGTTCGCATGTCATAGGTTCGCCATCACTGACCTATAAGATGGTCAGGGCAGAAACACACAACCCCCACCTATACCTGGCTGTAAATGAGACGCTCACGAAGGGGAATGGGATGGCTTCTGTGCAATTCAAGCCAAGACACACGTTCATGAAATGGCTTCTCCACACATGCAGTAAAATAACACCCAAGATTCTGCTGGCAGGAAGCCAGGAAGTTGAACAATTTTTAAGATTTGTATTTACATTAGCACATCATTTATTTATTAGTATTAGGAGAAGGAGATAATTCATGTTAGATTTTGAAAAGTATAAAAATTACTAAAAGAGAAATAGAAAATTGCCTTTAACACTTCCTCTCAGATAATTACTGATTTTTAATTTATTGACTTCTATGGATAAATAGGTAAGCAAAAAGTACTATCATAATTGATATGCAATTTTGAACCTAGCTTTTCTGTTTTTAATTTTTTATCCTTTTCTAATTATAGCCATGGTCTGAGAGGTTTTCCCTTGCAAGCCAATGTGCTTGCTGTCCCTGCCTGGCTCTGGGCAAGCTGGCTGAAGCAGGGCAACATGAAATGAAACAAGGGCGGACTTCCATGTAGTCCAGAGGGCGGGGCCTCCGAAGCCCAGAAGCTTGCTTTGCCTGGGCCTCACTCCTTGAATGGCCCTGTTCTGAGCTGCTCTCGCTTCTCCCACAGGACGGGGCTCTTTGGGGGTATCCGGGTCTTGGCCAGGATGGTTTAAACAGACTTCTATCGGGGTGGTGTCTGTAGCTTGTAGAAAGGGGGTGGGGTGGGAATTTCCTCTTCTTCCAATGCCTCAGCTCTGTCTGCCTCACTGGTAACCCCTTGTTGCTACCCCAAGCAGAAGGGGATATAAAAAAAAAATCAGCCCCACTTGGCACTCCAATCTTTCATCGTGGCCATTCCCTACTGGGCGGGGCCTCTGCCCTAGCTCCCAGCAGGCCAGTGTCTCAGTGCTCCCTGTCTCCAGGCCCAGACTCACAGGCAGATTTCCAGCCCAGAGCTGTTCCCCTTATTGCAGCCAGGACTGGTGTGTGTGTGTTGGCGGGGGGGGGGGGGGGGGGGTTTGGAAAAACCAGCATTGTTTAGGGCGGGGGGAAGAGGGGCCCCCCCCCCCCCCGGTTGGGGGAGAAGGAGGCCTTTTTCCAGGGGAAAATGGCCCCATCCTGTTCTGGTCTCTGGCAAAAGATTTTCCCGGAAAAAAAAGGGCCCCCAAGATTCTCTGGTGGGTACACGGGGTCAGACCCCTCCACAGGCAGAGTTCCCACTGTTTGGCCGCTCCCAGAGACGCAATAGAGGCCAAGGTTCCAGGCTCGGTGTTGCAGCAAAGCAATAGCTCTTTGCAGAGAATGGTGCGGTCCCAGTCTCCCAGGTGGAATTGAATCACCACCGATTGCCCCCTCTTGCTGCTACGTGGGCTGTCCTTTCCTTCTCTGTTGCTCTGAATTGGGGAGCCCTGCATGAGGCTGAGACCCCACGCTCCCAGGGCAGGAGCTGTGCGTTGGCACCTTCCCTCCAGCTTCCCAGACTTGCAGCTGCACCAGTTGTTTCACCCTTTCCACCTCTTCTCCTGTCCCCTGTCCATGCTCCCGATTCACAGTATTTCAGATCAGCTATGGCTCAAGCCGAATGTTCTGCAGTTTAGCCTCAAGTCTGGTCTGGTGCTGTGAGCAAGCTGACAGAGCTTCCATCGTTTTTTTTCCTCCAAGCACATAACCCAGGACAAGAACTTTTGATCAGCTCAGTATATATGGTTAAGCTCCCTTTACAAAATATGGTACTTTCTACATTATGCATATACATTTCATTGAAATTTTAACCAATTTATGCTGTCTTAATTTTGTTAAGATATTTTTTACATTTTTGGGCAATTAAATCTTTCTATTACTTTTCCTTTGTGATTTATTTTATGTATAGAAATTCCTCCTCCTACATGAGAACAGCTAGACTTCCATGCAGTTTTCTGTATTGTACAATTTTTTAAAATTTTACTTTACACTTTTTCCTTTTAGCTTTTTAATTCAGATGGAATTTACTTTTGTAGATCAAATACTGTGAGATTTTTTCCCCCAAAAGAAGCAAGTAATTATTTAGCAAAATCTTTAAAGAATATAAAATTAGTTGACTGGTGGTTGTTCCTTTAACACACAGTTAATCCGGGGCACCCACTTCTGGTGCATTGGCCCATCATTGATTATGCACTGATGCTAGCTGGCTTAACCGTATGTAGCTCATAGCACGCTGGTTGAGCAGGTCAATACTGAAATTAGACTGTGCTGGGCAAAAACTTGCCATTAACTACATGTCAGTGCTACTTTAGGTTTTATGTGTTATTGTGTAGGACTTGGTAAGTTCTTTGGGGGTTTGGAAACACTCAAAATTTTTCCACATAAATCAGGTTAAGTGCTTCTTTGCTTTCTAGGCCCTTTCAGCTTAAGAAAGGTACCATAGGAACTCTGCTTTGGGATAGCAGGGGAAACCTGTACTCATTGTGTATTTAGCAAGATTACCCTATTTTGGTATTAGTTCTAAAATCTTCGGACTTCCTAAAAATACATTTATATCATCTGTAAATAACTCTGCCTTTCTTCTCCATAAGCCATGCCTGTCCGATGTTACATATCCTGCAGAACGGGCCGCAGTGGACAGAACATAGTGGGAAAGTCATCCTGGGGAGCCAGGTATCAAAGGAGCCCTTTCTTGGCCTTTTCTCTCTGTCACATCTTGCATCCACCCTCCCCGTGCCTAACTTCATTCATTGGTTTAAGGCTAATATTAGTACAGTGGGGCCTTGACTTACGAGTGTCCCGACTAACGAGTTTTTTGAGATATCAGCTGTCTCTTGGCCAATTTTTTGCATTGAGTTGATAGAGTAATTTGAGTTAACGAGCTCGGTCTCGGAACAAATTAAACTCGTAAGTCAAGGCCCCACTGTAGCACTAAGAGGGAGCTCCCTGCTGAGTCGCTGGTTAGTCTGACCTTTAATTCATTGCTGCATCTGCCTGCACCTGCTCTCCTTCCTTCTCACCTTCATCCACTCGGTGTTTTCCTTTCACCTGACTTCTTCCCTGTTTCTTTTCCTGCTGGTCTCTCGGGTGACCCTCATTCCTAGGACCAGTTTTTACCATCTTTCTGAAACTTCTCACTTTTTCCTCTCTCATCAAAGGACAGGCGTTGCCTGTCCAGGCTGTGGAACTGGGGGCTTCCTCCTGACATTCAGTCCAATGTTGGGGGTTGAGAGGAAGACTTGAAATCCGTCTGTGGTCTGAGAGATTCAGAATTGGAACACCTTGGGAAGATCTTCAATACAGAAGATTATGGAAAGGCATGTCTGGCTTTGAACCTGGTGATGTTAGGGAAACTCACAAATAAGCTGTGATGAATTAACAGGGATTTTCAGGTAAAATACTGCCACATATTAATATTCTAGAATCTGACCACTGCTGTGGTTACTATATTATTCTCTCTTCTTAGCCCCTTTCTACTAGTTTTTCTCTAGAAACAAGATAAATCATAATGCATTTGAGTGTTTTTGTCTTGGTTTGTGTCCACATAAGCCATCGTCATGGTTTATCTTTTTAATTCTCATCTCATGAAAACAAGAGCTCTATAGCAATTGGCTGCAAGATTGACCCTGATCTTGTTTCACTTCAACTTAGCAGTTCTTCCATGGTATGTCAGTCCATTAATCTTAAATATGAACAAGAGCGATGACAGCAAATTGGATGAAGCTGAGAGAGAGATAATAATATTCATATTACCAGGTTTTATGTTTGAGCCCATATTTTGATATAAAAAGACTCAAAAGTGGCAGTAATTATTCCTGGTAACATAATTTAAAGTGGAGTATGAGTGGTAGGTATTGAAACTGGGAGGGAGGAGGAACTGGACACACATGGGGGCCAAGCAAGTCCCAGGGGCAGACCGAGGCAGGAATTAAAAAGTGTTGGAAGCTGGATACCTGCCTCCACTACTTACTGGCTGTGTAACCCCCGCCATTTCACTCATCTTCCCTGTGCCACAGTTTCCACATTTGTAAAGTGGGGATAATAAGGGGATGCTTAGGGTTATTACAAGAATTAAATGAGTTAAGGTGTATAAGATGCTGGAGGTAAGTGTTATATACGTAAGCTTAGTAAAACTTCCAGTCAGGCTGCCAGGTAGGCTGGGCAGAACCAGGGCAGGTTTGGCCTTTCCATTTAGCGGGGGTGATGATGAGGGAGTGGGGATTTGCAGTAGCTGCCAGGTCATCATACACAGCCCTGTGAGGTGATGTCAAATACAGCTCTGTACCCAGAGGTGAGAAGACTTGTCCAAGACACACCTGGGCAAGTGATCAAAGTCATAGTGACAGAGTTCAGGGGGCAAAGAGGACCCTATACGGTCCTCTGTCACACCCAAGCCAGGTTGGCAGGTGTGTTTTTAAAACAAGCAGAAAAGATCCTTTTGTTGGTGATACTGCTATTTCACAGCAAGAAGAAATGAGCAAACAGAAGGTAGGAAAGACATGAGAGGAGAAATACTATAGGAAAACACATTTCTTGACTTTGTTCTTTAATTATGGGAGTCCCAAAAATACCTCTAAATGGGGATGATTCCACTAAATATAGAAATACATAATTCATATAGAATGAGTTACATAAAAATAAATAAATCTCCTTGCCCTGGCCAGCTCACCCAAAGGTCTCAGGTTTGATTCCCGGTCAAGGGCGAGTATTTGGTTATCAGGTTTGATCCCTGGCACCAATCAGGGCGCATGGGGGAGACAACCAATCAAATGTGATTATGTGATGTGTCTCTCTCCCATCTCTCTCTCTCTCTTTCTCTCTCTCTCTCTCTCTCTCTCTCTCTTTCTCTCTCTTTCTCCATCCCTCCCTCGTCCCTTCCACTCTCTTTTTAAAAAAAAAATCAAAGGAAAAACATATCCTCAGGTGAGGATTAACCAAAAATATTCTCCTTTCACTTACCAAAAATATGTCATATTTATTCAACAATCATTTTAACAATGAAGCTGACCCATTATTCATTTATTTATCTCTGTTTTTTATAACTTTTGAGGTAACAACTAAATTCGTGATAATTAAGCTATGAATCTAAATTTTCCTAATTCAATAACAATAAAGTGTTTAAAGTGGATATTGGACTTGAAAAACATTTCTTCAAAAAAAAAGATATATAAATGGCCAATAAGCATATATAAAGATGCTCTGTATTATTAATAATTAGAAAAATGCAAGTGAAAACTGTAATGAGATATCACTAACAACTATTAGAATGTTAGAATGCCTATTTTTAAAATACTTGTCAACGTTTGATGAGGATGTAGAGAAATCAGAACCCTCAGGCATGCTGGT
>NW_005875546.1:0-11863 GCF_000147115.1 Myotis lucifugus | reverse complement strand
ATTGTCTCACCCATGGTTGCCAAATAAAATATAGTATACAACATATGGCAATATTTACACTAAAAATTTATTCTTTGTTTATCTGAAAACAAATTTAACTGGACCTCTATTTTATTTGCTAAACTTGGCAGCATAGCATACCCTGAATCTCTACCCAGTAGAGAAAGGAGCTGGTCTCCAAGGGACTACTCATCTTTCCTATCCATATTTCATTCCTTGGTTCCTGTTAGATCAATACAGGAAGTAGATTTCCTGGATCAATCAAATCCAGTTATTGAAGTGTTGTAAACCTTTTTTCAAGATCCTCCAAGCAAACATTCACCCCCAACACTCCTAAAACTTTTATACATATGGAACTCAATCCTACAAAACAAATCCAAAAGCAAACTAGAACTTGGACTTTGGAAATATCAAATGCAAATAAAAGTAAGCTTTGACTAAAACAAAGCATTACTGATTTTGTTTTGTCTCTGAAGGATAGAGAGAAGGAAAAAGAAACCAAAGAATTTGAACTATTTTGAGCAACGAAAAACATCCTTAAAGTTCATGCAAAAATAATACCAATTGCGTTTAATTTTTTATTGCTTCATAGTTTTAAAAAAAAAATTCTCATCTAATTTGAATTGCACAAGAACCTGTGTGAAATGGAAAAATGATAGATCATTTTTTAATCCTGTGGGCCTTAACACTGACTATCATTCAATACATTGTTTTTAAGTTGAATAATTATTTCCATTTACCTATGAGGAAACTGAGGTGCCAAGAAATTATGTTAATTGCCACTGCCTTAATTGAATTATGTGTGACAAAGCCAGGACTTCAACTTGGTGTTCTCACTCTTGATTAAGTGGTTTCCCCATTATGCTATGCAACCTCTGGAAATTCTGTAGCCAAAAAAGTCCATTTAAGCAATAAGCAAACATAAAAGGCAGTAAAGGTGAGGAAAATGCTGACTCAACTAATATTACTGAATACCTATTAAGCTACATATCAAGTACTAAACTGAGTGGTTTTGCACACTTTTTCTCACTTCACAGGAACTATCAGTAGCATTAATGCTGAATTGACATATCTAAGCCTACAAAGCCAACAATATGAAAATAAGTTTAAAAGTTTCAGAGCAGTAAAAATAAATGCCAAACCCTATGTTCATGTAGTCATCCAACACATATTTATTGAGGACTGATTATACATTAGCCACTCAGTAGGCTCTGAGAAACCGGATGTGACCCTGCTGTCTTAGATTTTTGAGTGGAGTGGTTGATGAACGTAAGATACAGCCCAGGCACTGAAACTGTTTTTCCTTACTCATCACAGAGCTCCTTAAATGATCACATAGAATCTATGTATCTTGGACAAATTCTAACAAGCTCAGTTATGTTATCCCATCGACACAGGTTGGAAACTGCAATGAGAAAGATCTATTTAGAGCATCTAAGAAGCCACAGTTGACCATCTGGCAGTAGAGGACACAGCAGACACATTCCGTTGCATGTGAGTTTGAAGTTACATAATATATTGGCTAAAGATCCATACAAACCCCCGTAAGTTATAAGCCCTGAGACTGCCATTGATTTTTGATATAATAATTTAACTGATGTTTTTATTTATGAGCCAGATATACTAGTATATGCCAACTAAGCTACTAAATAAAACAATGCATTGTAGAAAGCTATATCAAAGTAATACATAATTAAAACAATTATCTGGAAAATGTTCCTATATTGAATACCTTATTCTATGATAGTATTAAACAAGATAGAATTGTTAGAACATCAGAGGCAATTACACACATAAAACAATGAAAGTCGTTCATTTCTACCCTCACTTTAAAGCATGAATCTTTCTGCAATCTATATTGTTGGTATGAACAACATCCTTGGCAATTTCTACGTTACATGCTTTCGTTAGGTTGAAACACTAACGAAAAATTCCAAAACAAACCCAAACAACATAAACTAAGCAACCAGAAAAATCTTCAGAGGACTAGAGGCTTCCTTTTGCAGAGTTGGCCTACTTGAGGTCTTGGGGAAGCTCTAAAATTTTTTATCTGCTCTCACATGACACCTAAAGAAAATCTGATTATAAATTTAGGCAAAGTTTACTATCTCATGGCATTAGAGTCCATATGGATGTGGCCATTGTACGTATTCTTTCTGCATTTTCCCTTGCTCTTCCTTATTAAAATGGTGTCTGTCAATGAAATAAAAGAAGTTAAGATTTATGAAATTATAATCCACAAATACCAGCATAATGTCATTGCTGGTGTTGTCATGTAAGAGAGTAAAACATAAGAAGGGTTTGTCTTTAAGTGCAGTCAACAAATGCTTTTGCTAAAACCTCACCTTGCTGTACAGAGTTGACTACTTTTAATTTTATCTGCTTGGCTCTCATTTTTCTTTCTTTAAAAAATTTTTTTTATTGATGTAAAAAATATGTTTTTATTGATTTTAAAGAGAGAGGAAGGGGGAGGGATAGAGAGATAGAAACATCCACTGGCTGCCTGCTGCTAGTCTAACAGTTATGCCATGGAGAAGGTGCCAGCTAATTAATGACAGTATTGAGCCAAGTCCGACAGTGAATCTTTGTTAAGAAGCATATTGTTAGCTCAGGTTGAGCTCATTCTCAGAACAAATTTCTTGTTCCAGTGGTGTTGGGGAGGTAAATACTGATACCTCTCAAAAGGGAAGGTTGTGTTCCGTTTTCCTGCCAAATACTTGTCCTTCCTGGTGAACAAGGACATTGTAATAGTATCCACTTAAAAGTCATACAGTAAATCTTGGTGATCACATTGGCTAATGAGTTTGATCTTGCCAGGGAAAGATTGGCCTTTTCTTTATCCTAAGAAAGACGTACTCTGAAAGGAATTTATCAAGTCATGTGTGGCCAGCTTTCCCAAGTAACTGCAGGTCTCGATTCACTTCCGCCCTGGACAGGAATACGTTTCTCTGGCAAGTGAACAAGTCACCTTTGGCTTAAATTGGGCTCTTCTGAATTCTAATCAAAAGTAGTTTCATCATCACAGGCACCCTTTCAGGGATTCTTTTCCCTTAGCGTAGTCTCTTTCAGCCCCAAATCAGTGTGTGTGAGCGCTTGTGTGTGTGAAACAAGTGGCTACTTTTAAATGTATGTGGCTCTTTGCCATATCCCAATTGGAGTCCCATTGAGCTTCTAGAAGGAAAGGAGACTCACAGCACTAGAGGTGAACTGCAGTGAGAGATAGAGGGCATAGCTGGATGCCTTACCCCATGAATCAGCAACAGGGTATGTGTTTACTTGGTCTGTGCCAGAGACACCATAGTCTCTGATATACTTTATTCTATTGTATTTCACAAATGGGCTAATGTGGCATAAGACATAGATTCTGTGGTCAGAAAGATCTGGTTTTAAATGCAAACTTAGTGACTTACTAATTAATTGCATGATCTCAGGGACTTTCTGAACCTCTCTGCACCGCGGTTGGTAAAATGGGAGACAATAAAAATGCTAAAGGTTTATTTCCGATGATGTTGGTGATGTTCTGAGCACCTGTGGGCGCTCAAGAGTTCATCGTTAGACTCTGATTCTACCTGTCAGTGCAGCAGCCTGGCCACTTGCTCAAGTGGGCAGTGTCTGTCCCCTGAGGCAGTTCCTCACTAGCAGCTGAAATGTGACATGAAGCCTGGGCACACTATTGAACTTAGTGCCAATGATTGGATTGTGACAGACACCCCACTTCTAAGTTAGAATGGAACGACCAGCTCACTGTGTCCTCCCTCTTTCTCTTACATTCTGAGAGTGAGCTCCGCCTGAGAGTTAGGATTCACTTCCTGAATCTCACCGCATCTCTACACCAGTGGTTTTCAACCATTTTCATCTCATGCACACATAAACTAACTTCTAAAATTCTGCAGCACAACAAAAAATATATTTTTTGATGATCTTATAAAAATAGGTATTAATTTTGATTTACTCACCCCCTGACAGCTATTGTTGTGTTGGCTGTTGTCACTGTTTTATTTGACAGAAAGGGAAGAGAGGTCAGTGCCCCTGACATTAGTCAGGTGGTGCATGTTTTAAAAATTCTTGCAGCACACCAGGTGGAAGTCCCTGCTCTATGCCATTGATTTAAAACTGAGTCTTTCTAACCCCTCTGATATTAACACTTATATCCATGTTTCAGACCAAACATCATCAGTGGAATAGGAAGAATGACTCTGAGAGGTTTCATAGTCTCTCTCACACAGAAACCAAATTGGGAGACTTGGAGGTTACTTGGAACCATACCTCTGCCCTCAGATAGAACTGGACTCAAAGCTTCCTTTTTTTTTGTTTAGCCTTGATTATCTAGTAAATCTAATCATATCATCACCAAGGAAGAATACATACAACTTAAGATCTCTCTGCTGATTTCCCTGCTTTGTATGTGATCTAATTTTTATTTTCTGATTCCGAGTTTGTGCTTACCTGTAACTCACAGCAGGAGCTCTTCCAAAAGCAATCTGCAGTTTGCTGAATCCAACATGGGCTGCGGAGACTGGTTTCTCTCTTTATCTAGTAAAATGCTATTTATTAAAGCACTTTTAAAGGATTTGAGTTCTCTTAAACTTTTCTAGTAGTTTGCATATTCACTCAGGATACTCTGAATAAAAAAAATAAAATACAATTTTATAGCAGAAAACATTTGAAACACAGGTGAAAGTAGAGAATATAGCATGGTAACATCCATGTACCCTGAATCTCCATCACACAAGCTAATGGCCAAGCTTGTGTCATCTACATACATAGCCACCCTCCTTCCATTGTCATAGTATGCTGAACTAAACCGTAGACAGTATATCATTTTATTATAAATATTTCAGCCTGGCCTGTCTTTCTAAAACATATGGTAGTTTCATTTATTTGTTTGTTTATTTAAAGTATATTTTGATGGATTTCAGAGAGGAAGGGAGAGGGAGAGAGAGATAGAAACAGCAATGATGAGAGAGAATCATTGATTGGCTGCCTCCTGCACACCCCCTCCTCGGGATCGAGCCAGCAATCTGGGCACATGTCCTTGACTGGAATTGAACCCAGGACCCTTCAGTCTGCAGGCTGACACTCCATCCACTGAGCCAAATCAGCTAAGGTCGTTTTCTTACTTTTAATATATTCTTAATTCCATGATCACACCTAAAAGATAGTCATTTCTTAACATTATGATCAGTTAGGGTTCAAATTCTACCAAATGAATCACTTTTAACTGCATAAAACTGCCTCTTCTTTTCCCAGGTGTGGTTTCTAGAGTTAATCATCAACATCTGTGGTCCCCACTGAATGGCTACTCTGTCTACCAAAAATCTTTGACCACCAAGTTGATCCACTTTTACTCAGAACTTGGGATATTCGCTGGAGACATCGTGTGCCAAGGCCCAGGAGAGCCACCTGCACTGAGCAACAGGAGGGAGGGCCCTGAGGATCCACATACATCCGTGAAACATTGAACCAGTGGTGGCTAAGAGTGGGAATCAGAGAAAGCGTATGCTTCACTCATTAGTAAGTGGGTGATGCAGGGGTGTGGGCAGGGTCCCTCATTATAGATGGGGGAGACTGCATTGCTAGCTGCTGCCTCCACACAATCTCCCACACGGTGCAGCCTAGTAGTGGGGGTTGGAGGAGAGAGGCTGGGATTGGCATCTGTCATTCTAGAATGTTCTTTCCGATCAACCCAGGAAGGAAAGCAAGGATAAAACCCTCCCAGGACGGAAGGGACATGCTGTCTCACTAACACCCCCCTCTCAACTCCCCTCGCTGGGTGAGGCTGTGCCCTGAGAACAGCGCTGACAGATGGACATGTCCCACCAATGTCCCTCCTCAAGTCTGTCTATTGGGCATGTTCCAGCAGGGTAATGCCTGAGTCAGGGGGCTGGTGGGGGGCCTGGCCACAGTGGTGGTCAATGCACCTCACCAGTAGGCCCTCTCTGGGAGAGGGTAGCAGCTTCCCAGCAACCTTTGGTGGAAATTGCAGAGACAGGACAGGACAGTCACTGGCTCGACTATTAGTGTCACCTCCGGGCTTGTGGAGGACAAGCACCCAGAGCAGATCAGTGCCTGGGGTTGTCTGGGAAGTAACAAGGCTTTGTTCAGGGAAGAGATGCACACTGGTATTGGGGTAGTTTGATAGCACCTGGGGATGGTGTTTTCCTTGTTCCCTCTAGACTTGATTTAATGTGGCTACCCACACAGCCTTGAGGGAGAAGGACCTCGGCCCACCTCCAGCCTCTCCTGGTCCCATTATCCAGCCATGGGCAGCTTCTACCACTTCCTCAAAGCACCTAGCTCTGTTGACTTGTGGCCTTCACACTTCTTCCTCTGTTTGGGACACTCATTCTTTTCCATGTCTAATTCCCACTCCTTCTTCAGGTCTCAGCTTAAAGGCCCCTGGCTCAGGCAAGCCACATTTCACCCCAGTAGGTGAGAGGCTGCTGCCATATGCTCCTAAAAGGCCCTCTGTTTCTCCGATTATACCTCACTTATGCTATTGCTTGTTCATTTGCATCTCTTTCCTGTTCCACTGTTAACACTTGAAAGTCAGCCCCTCCTCCCCTGCATCTTGCTCACTCCTTTAATCCCAGTGCCTGCTACAGTGTCTGACACATGTAGGTACTTAATGAATATTTATTGAATGAATGAATGATTTCAGTTTATATTATATTTAGGAAATAGGTTTGAGCCAAAATTTTGAGCTGGCTTGAAAACATTAATAAAGGACCTAACTAATTAGGAATAAGACCTTAACTGGCTTATAAAATTTTTTGCTGATAGAGAGGGGAGTAAGGGGCAGAGAGAGTGGACATTGAGCCATTCTTCATACCATGCTAACCTGTGCTATTGACAGGGCATGTGGCTCTACACAGAAAATAGGAAAAACCTCCTGTCATGAATGCCCTGGGGGGCTATGTGAAGTCCCTCTAGGGCTGGGGGACTTGACATAGAGTTCAGAACCCGAGAGCCCCAGATGCTGTTATCACAGTGCAGTGGGGCCTTGACTTACGAGTGTCCTGACTAACGAGTTTTTTGAGATACCAGCTGTCTCTCCGCCGATTTTTTGCATTGAGTTGATAGAGTAATTTGAGTTAATGAGCTCCTTAACGAGCTCGGTCTCGGAACGAATTAAACTCCTAAGTCAAGGCCCCACTGTAGTAGACCCCCACAGTGTGAGGCCAACCTCAGGGCTGCTAGTCTAGCCTCTCATTTAAGTTAGGGCTCCTGCATGCACCACTTCAAACCAATGGTGATGCAGCCCCTGCTGGAAGAGCTGACTCACAGTAGAGCTCAGTTTATGTTAAGCCATTCTTATTTAAACAATACAAGGATTTTTTGTATTTTGTTCTGAAACCCGATTTTCTAAAACTTCCCCCCATTGAGCCCTTGTTCTAGAGAAACAAACAGGGACTTAATCTTCCTCTAATGAAACAGACTTGAAATAATTGGAGAGAGGTTAAGTTGTTGCCATGGTGCCTTTATCTGCGATGAAATTGAGACATCACCTTGAATTAATCTAAAAGGACAATGGGAATTATTAACAATTGTGGAGGAGAAATGGGGCTTTTTTTCTAATTGTGTAGTGATTATTCATTACAGGGAGTATATTTATAAAACCATCTAAAATAGAACCCTGCTAAATATAACTCATTTATATAACACTCTTAAGTCACTTTTCTGTTCCCAAATACTGCTTCCATAGACATCACTGCATATGACAACTGGACATTATAAATGCACTTCAAAGAAAATTCTGATTAAAACATCTCTGTCCCGAAAAAGAAATCCAGCCAGCTTTCTTGAGAGTCTGAAAGAAATGTTATCCAGTTCTTTGCAATTTTGCTATAGAATAGAACCTTGGATTATCTGTTCCATTAATAACTAGGGTTAAAATGAGTATGATGATGAATTAAGTTTTGATCTAGGCTGAGTTCTTCATTTTCAAATTGTTGTCAGCTAAATTTGTGTCCTGACTTATTCAGAGGTTATAAACAACTAACTCAGTTGCTTTGTTTAGTTCTTAAATCACTTCCCTATTTTTAGATCATTACTATATTTGAGAATAATAGATAACCTTTGATTTCTTATGCTTGTGGCAGCCTGCCGTGCCAGCACTTAGGGCTAATGTAGCCAACTCTCCTTCTGGAATGAAAGTAAGGGGCTGGGTGTGTGTGTGCGACATCTCAGTCAGTGAGATTATTTTCTTTCTGGGGATAGGTCAATTTCATAACGTTAGCATAAGTTAATTTGACTGTGTTTAAAGCCTTGCCCTCTCCACGCCTAGCTCTGCGGCAATACCTCCCCTGCCCCCAGCCTGTGCCTGTAACTGGAGGCCACCTGCAGCTGGCGTGTTAGTGTGCGGGCTCCGCAGTCATGCCGGGCCCTTCCAAGTGGAGCCACTGTGCCCAGCTCTGTTTTAGTGCCATCCCGGGTTAGCTGGCCAGGAACGGTGACTGACTCATTAAAAGAGAACCTGTATTAAAGTAGGAGCGTACAGAGAATTTATCCAAGAAGGTCCTGATACCTGAATCACTTCCAAATGGGCCCTCATATCCCTGACACTGTGCGTTCCATGTATTGAAAACATAAAGGCCTATGGGATTGATAAATATCCCACCAGTGTGTACTTCTCAACTGACCCTTTTCATATCCTGAAATCAAAGTTCATCTTATAGGACAGCTAATTTCCCCTCACCCCCAAGATATCACTGGGATAGAACTGTGGTTCTCAACCAGAGACGATTTTGTCCCCCAGGGGACGGTTGGCAATGTCTGGAGACATGTTTGGTGGTTGTCACAGGTGGAGAGCTGCTACTGTTGTCTAGGAGGTAGAGGATCGGGATGTGGCTAAAAAGCTTACAATGCACAGGACAGTCCCTCCTCCTCACCCCGCCCACCTCATAACAAATAATGTCAATATTGCCAAGGTTGAGAGGCTCTCAGTTGGATAACTTATTTCTAATTGATTTCAATTTCTTCACCTTATTTACGTAGTCCTTCACCCAGAAGGACTAAGGTCTCTTCTTTCTCTGAGGTCTGGGCACCCTGTGGTCTAGACATGAAGGTGAGGAGGTACATGGAGCAATCATAGTTTTGGGGTATGGGATGAACCTCTGTGTCTGAGCAAGTGGTCTAGGATAGAGGACATGATCAAACCTTCTTTGTCAGGGACCTAGAAGGGGCTGGGGACTGTGAAGTAGCTTTGAATTACTTTTAGAATATTATTATTATCATTATTGTTTAAGTAGATTGCCTCCACAATGCTGTGAGAAGTGGAGGGGAGGGCTTCTCCACTTACAGACGGCTCTCATGAGATGAGAAGCAGCAGCTACAGAGTCCAGAATCAGATGACTGATGACAGGAAGATTTAAGGAACTCACAGACACCAAGACATTCAAAGACGGTAGGAAGAGGAAATCCTGTGCTACAGACTGAATGTTTATGCCCCCTAAAACTTATATTTTGAGACCTACTCCCCAATGTGATGTTATTTGGACGTGGGCCTCTGGGAAGCGATTAGGTCATGAAGGCAGAGCCCTCACGAATGGGATTAGTGCCCTTATAGAATAAAGAGAGCCCCCACCCCTTGTGCCATGTGAGGACACAGGGGAAGGTGGCTGTCTGAGAACCAGGAGGCAGGTCCAAGTCTGCCGGTACCTTGATCTTGGACTTCCAGCCTCCGGAACAGACATTTCTGTTGTTTATAAGCCACCTAGTCTGTGGCACTGTCACAGCAGCCAGAACCCAAAGAGACTGAGACAACCTGGGAAAGATAGCAAGTCAAAGGGGGAGGGGTGCTGACTGTTGTGATTTGCGTGTTCCAGGGGACGTGTCCTCTGGGAGCTGAGGTCTGGGATGTCTCAGGAACCCAATCTGTCCTATAGTAACCAGCACCAGTACAAAATCTTAGAGCATTTTGGTAATAAATTTGATATTTTTCATTCACATAAAACTCTCTTAATCGCAAGATTTTGCAATGTAAGGCTGTGCAGATTACATTAAACTTTTCTTTTGAAGGTACTGACTGGGTTAGGCGTTGTGGAAATAGCCTTGGAGGCCTGGTGAGGAGACTGGGCTTTGTGTCTTCTGCTTTCACTCTGCACATTGTACCTGAATGAGCTCATCCCCTCCTGGATTTATCTTCCATCTCACACGTATGAATCTTGGTATGATTCCTCAGCCTTGGCCTCCCTGTGGGGAACCATAGCCCCTACTCTCGAGGAATTCAGAGTGCAGTTTATTTATCCTTCATACCCACAGGTACCCAGCATCATGCCTGGAAGAGTGACTAGTGATTTTTTGTGAAATAACTACATCAAACTTACTACTGTCACTAACCAGCCAGCTGACCTTGATGAACTCACTTTGACTCTCAGCTTGTCACCCAAAAATGATGAGTATGAAAATTTTAATACTAAGGTAATATCTGGCTCTAATATTCCATACTCTTTTCAGTATGGGTAGAATGGGTAGAATGGCTCTTTATCTATATCTATAACACTATATATATATATATATATATATATATATATATATATATATATCTATATCTTTATCTCTATATCTCTATATCTCTATATCTATATATCTAACTATAGCCATATGAATTTCTATATCTACATTTATATCTAAATCTATATGTCTATAAGTATATGCATCTAAATCTATATATCTCCCTCTCCCTAACTATATCTCTCTCTATCTCTATACCAATATCTATATCAAATTTGTATTTATATTTGGCTCCCTAGGTTCCAATCAGTTCAAACTATGTCTATTGAAGTGCATTGGAAATTAATTCTACTCTAGTGCCATGTCAGAGAGAATCAAAGCTCTACATCAGCAAAGGTTGGGCAACATGAGGAATGGGGTGAGGCCCTGATCTTTTATCATTCCCTTCTACTTTGCTATCTCCTTAAGCTTCTTAGTCAGATCATATATCTGGTTCTAGATAGTCTGCTCCTCTGGCCTGAATTCCGTAGCCCTTCAACTCTCCCTCTTATTCTCCAAAGGAAATGCTGAAGCTGTTGCTAAAAGGTTTCTTAATTGTCTTTTCTCCCAGAGAAAACGGCAGCTGCCTTCCTCCAATGCACATGTAGCTTTCTTTGGAGCTTTGGCATGTGGGTAATGACACATATACTGGCTCACAAATGCCAACACCCAAGACCACGACAGGGATGCGGATTCACCTGCCAGAGCATTTGACACTTGCGTCAGGAACAGGCAACAGCTGAGAAAAGCCCTGTGAGTAACACTGTCTCACATATGTGGGAAAGGCTGTCCAGAACTGTAAACCAGTAAGATGTCTGTTCTCGCTAATTCTCCCATGGGTGGAGGAAACGGGAATTCTTTCAGCTCATTTGGTGGTTGGATGGGAAATGATAGCATACCAATGATGTGGAAGTAATTTTTCACCATGGGCTAAAGGCTTTTGATTCCTTGTCTTAGAGATTTGGCTGGGACCGGGAGACCAATGCACCTAGCTGTAGCAGGAGGGCAGAGCCATTTGCCAAGGAAGTAGTTACTCAGAGGTAGTGGGCAATATGCAGAGAGAATACGTTATCAGTGTGTCATTGGGCAGAGAGTTCTCTGCTCAGGAAGTTACTATGGTTTACCATAAAGACCTGCCTCCGAGAGACCCTGAATGGACCTGAAATTCTAGATGAGACTCCTTTAAAACCAAAGACTCATGTAAGCCCCAGTAAAGTAGTAGTTTAACATTCAAAACACAAAATCCAGACACACCCCTCCCCAAAATAATTTAGAGAAAACTAAAATGTTTCAATGGTGCTACTTTTGGGACTATTAATAGGGGGAATTAATTACTTATTAAATTATCCATTCTTCTCTTCAATTATAT
>NW_005875545.1:0-11867 GCF_000147115.1 Myotis lucifugus | reverse complement strand
CTAGTGCACAAATTTTTGTGCACCGCTTCCTCTAGTCTCTATATATAAAAGGATAAGTGACCAGCTGGTACATATGATGTGCACTGACCACCAGAGGGGAGATGCTCAACGCAGGAGCTGCTGAGCTGCAGTAAGTTGGCAGAAGCAGTTCTCCAGTGATGCACACTGGAATCAGGGAGGAGGGAGTCTGATTCCTTGCAGAGCCATGCGATTCTACTTTTGGCCATGGGTTATGTTGTTGCTGGGGCAGTGTTGGCTCCCAATCTGTTTTACTGTATACCTGCATTTGCATTCCACACCCTGTACAACAGCAACTTTGCAGACTGCCCTCTCGCATGCCAGGACCCCTATCTATGTATCCTATATAATAAAAGGGATATAATAATTGGCCCAGATATACTAATTAGTTACGACCACTCAGGTGCTTAATAGTCACGACCGGTCAGGCGAGGCCCAGGAGTGGCCTTTGGCGGAAGTGGCTACAGGTGGGGGTGCACACAAGTCCGCAGCGCTGCCCAGCCTGGGGGCCACCCAGCTGGGTCACCAACAGGCAAGCTGTGCCCCCTGGCCTGAGAGCGGCCCCCAGTGGCAGTGGCCATTGGAAGAGGTTCGAACAGGCATGCTGGGCCAGGCCCAGAGGCCGCCCAGCTAAAAGAGTCACTGGAGACTGTGGTTAAATTCAATAGTTAAAATCACTGTGATCTGTAAGAGCTGAGATCCTCAAACACTCAGGACCCTAAATCATACAAATTAATAGGAAACAATTGCATAATGCTTTGACCTAATTGTACACACTTTAGTATTGTTTACAAATTATTCTACATCCTTCAAGTAAATTCAGCAGCTGACTGAGGAGAGCAGGTGCTGAGATGTGAAGGGCCCCGGCTCTGCTATCTTGAGTTTGTGGTTCCCAAGGAAAAAGACAGAAGGGATGATAAACTCTCCTCAAACCCAGCCAGCGCCTATCTAAGCTGTGGCAAGCGGAGGCTTGGTTTAAATCGAGCCTCTCCAGCATGAATGACACCAGCCCTCCCTGGAGCAGGCAGGTTCCTGTGGAGTGCAATCTCCAGGTAATACAAGGGGGCCCCAGTTTCATCCCTGGCGATGTCATGTGCATTAGCTCAGTCAGCAGGGAACGAAGGGAAAAGGCATCATGTGGGGCAGCTCTGGCGAGCAAGTGGAAGGAAACCATGTCTGGCAGACACTCCCGTGCTACCCCCTTCAACCAACATGTAAGAAGAATCAAATAAACCAATACAAACAACCGCTCCCTGCCCTGGAGAGATCCGGGACTGAGGGACGTCTTGCCCAGACATTGTGTACCTGCTTCCCACGCACTTTATCCAAATGGGCAGGTTAGGGGGTTAAGGGGAGGAGGAGGAGCCCTGCAGGAAGGGGATACCCTGGAACTGCACCCCTGCCCTCCATCCAGACCTGACCTCAGGGAGCACAGGGCCTGACCCCACCCCCAGCAGATTTGCATATCAGAGACCCTCCAGTATTTCCAGGCACTGGGCATTCTGGCATCTACCCTGCCTCCAGGCCACTGACCCTCACTGTCTCCAGCCCCAGAAACACTCTGTCCTCCACAACTTTCGGTCTTTATAGCCTAAATTCATGGTGGGTTTAGTTGCTTCTCCACAGATTTCATTTGATAAGAACCCAGCGAAGTTGCTTAGCAACTGAGCTGCTCAGACTTCATCAGAGACATCGAATGACACACCTTACTTGGCTTTGATAGCAAAGCAATCTTATTCTTTTATTTTTTTAAGTACATTTTTATTGGTTTCAGAGAGAAAGGGAGAGGAAGAGAGATAGAAACATCAATGATGAGAGAGAATCATTGATCGGCTATCTCCTGCACCCATCCTACTGGGGATCGAGCCCGCAACCCAGGCATGTGCTCTTGACCAGAATCGAAGCTGGGACCATTCAGTCCTCAGGCTGAAGCTCTAGCCACTGAGCAAAACCAGCTAGGACAAGCAATCTTATGCTTAAAGACTTGATTTTTGTCATAAACTAGTGGATTTGAATCATAGCAAACCAATATACATTTTTCAATGAAATGTCTCTTCATTTCTACTAATGCAACTCTGCCTTAAAGGTTATGTTGTATAATCTATATTAATAAAAGGGTAATATGCTCATTAGACTGGACATCTTCCAGACATCAATCCGGATGTCCTTCTGCACAAAGCCATGATGGTAGGGGCCGAGGCAGCGGCACATAGGGGTGATCAGGCCAGAAGGGGAAAGCAGTTAGCTGCAATCAGGCTGCCAGGCAGGTGAGCAGTTAGCAGCCAGTGGTCCCAGATTGTGAGAGGGATGTCTGACTGCCAGTTTAGGCCCGATCCCACAGGGGATCTCCTGAGGGGACCCGGTTTGGAGAGGGTGCAGGCTCGGCTGAGGGACATTTCCCCCACTCCCTGTGCATGAATTTCGTGCACCAGGTCTCTAGTCTATGTATAATGCTAAGTGACTGGCCATCTGTGTGATGATTTTACTAATTTTCTTTCATCTCTGACACTTATAAAGACAGGGCAAATAGTAATATTAAAATATTTCTTCTAATTAATTTCCTTTCAATGTTCACTAATCCGTGCCCTGGGAAATAGTGTTTTCATATTGGCCTTCTGTATGTTCTCTTTTGAAAAGTGTCAATTTAGGTCCTTTGCCCATTTTTGGATGGGATTGTTTATCTTCCTTTTATGAAGTTGTATGAGTTCCCTATAAATTTTGGAGATTAAATCCTTATCGGAGATAAAATTGGCAAATATGTTTTCCCATACAGTGGGCTTTCTTGTTCTTCCGTTGATGGTTTCTTTTGCTCTGCAGAAGCTCTCTAATTTGATGTAGTACCATTTGTTTATTTTCTCCTTAGTTTCCGTTACCCTTGGAGCTGTATCAGTAAAGATATTGCTATGACTCAGATTCATCACTGTAACGTTTAAGTGTAAGTAAAATAAGGAATTTAGGGACTGCTACTTCTTCCATAGTACCTAGATTTAAACTTTAAATATAATTTGATCATTCCAAAGATATTTGCCAAATAATATTCTAGGTGCATGGGATATGTTGGTAAACAGAAGAGACAAAGGGCTCTGCATTTGTGTAGTTTATATTCTAGTGAGGAGACACAGACAATACTTAATAACCATCTACACTAATAAAAGAGAAACATGGTAATTAGTGTACGACCACTACCCTTCCCATTGGCTAATCAGCATATCTTTATGCAAATTAACTGTCACCCAAGATGGTGGCTGGCAGCCATGCACTGAAGCGAACAGGGAGGCTTGCTTGCTCCAGTGATGGTGGACTCCAACATTCCCCGCCTGCTGCTGCCAGCCTCTCAGCTGCAACTCTAAGCAAATATGTTGCAAATAAGAAGCTAAACAAAACCGCAGAAACTGACTTTCATTCAGCCGGGCTTCTGACAGCCTGACCGCAACATTGTATCGATGTTTTCAGCAGCGAGGCCTCAGAGCTAAAGCTGGCCCAGAATAAAAAAAAAAAAAAAAAAAAAAAAAGGGAGCTTTTGGGAGCTTCAGTCACCCGCTTCCAGAAAACAGCCCTCAGACCTTCACCCAGACTGGCCAGGCACCCCAGTGGGGACCCCCACCCTGATCCAGGACACCCTTCAGGACAAACCAGCCAGCCCCCACCCGTGCACCAGGCCTCTATTCTATATGGTAAAAGGGTAATATGCCTTCTGTCACTGGGATCAGCATGACAGGGGGCAGCGCCCAATCCCCCTGATCGCCCTGCAGCTCTGTGTGTGACAGGGGAAGGTGCCCTAACCCCCTGATCAGCCCTGCTCTGTGCCTGATAGGGGGGAGCTCCCCAATCCCCTGATTGCCCTGCGGCTCTGTGTGTGACAGGGGCCGGGGTCACAACCTTTCTATCTGCCCTGCTCTGTTCGAGACAGGGGAAGGCGCCCAAACCCCCTAATCAGCCCTGCTCCATGCCTGATGGGGGGAGCTCCCCAATCCCCTGATTGCCCTGCGGCTCTGTGTTTGACAGGGTGTGGCGCACCAACCCCCTGATCAGCCCTGCTCTGTGTGTGACAGGATGGGGCGCACCATTGAGTATGATGTTGGCAGTAGGTTTTGTCATATATGCCTTTTATTATGATGAGATATGATCCCTCTATTCCTATTTTACTGAGAATTTTTATCAGCAATGGGTGTTGGATTTTGTCAAGTGCTTTGTCTGCATCAATTGATATAATCATAAGTTGATGGAAATTCAGGAGTCAGTGATAAAAAGGAACTATTGGAATTAGGGTGGCAGTTAGAGCAAGATTATCACTACTTATCTTTTTGTCACTACTTATCTTTTCGATTTGCTTTGCACTTAGAATTTAAAAGCATTCTCTAATCTGGTTTATAGTTTCCCCTACTAATATTAAAACTCATGGAGCTTGGGCCCTATATTGATGCACATACTTTAATGATTATTGGTATTATCCTATTGGTCCTTTGCATTTTTGTTGATCCAGAATATCTGTTTCAGATTTTAAATTTGCATTAGACAGAGCTAAAACGTGCATGCTTAGTTTATTTTGTCTACTTATTGTTATCCCATCCCCTGTACTAGGTGTTATTTTTTTCTCATGTTCGTGAGCCACTATTTCTTTAAATTAATTTTCTGCAGTATAGAGTAATCATGTCTAACAAAAAGGAATTTAAAGCAACATTCATTCCACTCATTTAAAAGCAGTATTGAACTTTTGCTGTGCTAGAGTCAGAGTAAGAAGACAAATGATACAGGTTCTTTTCCCTCAAGAGTTGGTGCTTGGTAGAGGAAAAGAGGAAAAGAATATGCAAAAACAAAACTTCCCAATTTGATGAAATAAAAACTACAGGAAGATCGCCATTATTAATTTCCATCCTTTTATAAATGAAATCTTAGCTTTGGTAAACACCATTTGATTTAATTAAGTACATTTTTTCTTTTTTAAAACATATTTTTATGATTTCAGAGAGGAAGGGAGAGGGAGAGAGAGATAGAAACATCAATGATGAGAGAGAATTATTAATCAGCTGCCTCCTGCATACCCCCCACTGGGTATCGAAGCCGAAACCCGGGCATGTGCCCTCACCAGAATTGAACCCGTGTCACTTCATTCCACAGGCCAGCACTCTATCCACTGAGCCAAATCAGCCAGGGCAAATTAAATAAGTACATCTTAAAGACCTACTAGGGGGAGTCCTTGGGGTGAACTAGACAATGTTCCTGTCCTCAAGGAGCTGAAAGGGCTGGTAATGTGGATGTAGATTTCCCTGTACACCCAGCCCTTCCCAATTGCAAACTGACAGGGTTCTTGAGAAAACCAAATTGAAGGAATTGAGGATGGCACACACAGGATCATTAAGTTCTCCAGGTTTATGTAGTCTTTTCCGGGTGCATAAACTTCCTCTTTCTAGTATCCCAAATTATTGCTGTGATGGCTTAAATATTTGATTGAAATGCCAGGAGCTAGTCTCTTGGCTAGGTTTCTAAGTGGAATTCCCCTTATGCTATTCTCTAAAAAACAAAATATTGAAGAGTTGCCTGGCTTTGTGTCTTGATGAATAATCACTGGGATAAGACATATTTCTCTGGAAAGGAAATATTGTTTATACGTCCTGCTGGACTTGGTAATAGTTTCAGTGTTTGCTGAAATTCATACTGATATCTCTTGAATGGATCTTTTTCTTTTGATGGCCCTCCTTATGTAAACCATCCTTATTTTCTTTGGAGAGTCTATTGTTAGCAAAATTCCTTGTTAATATTAAATATGAGAATGATTTCTTATTCCAGTGGGAGGGGAATAACTGCTGGTCCCCTTCCTTTTTTTGGCATCTAAATATTAAGAAAGAGTACAGCACCTGTCCTAGACTTGTAGGCTTCTTCTTCAGAAAACTAAAACTCCAAACATATTTTTTGACTCCTGGGAATTCAACATGGTCCTTAAAACATTATTTTTATTACAGAAAATTCCTTGTCATTTTCTATTTATTTATTTATTTATTTATTTATTTATTTATTTATTTTTTATTCTTTTTAAAAAAATATTATAATAAGTATTACAAAGGGTATTACATATGTGTCCTCCCCACTCCCCGCCCTTGACAATCCCTGCCCTCCCTTACACCCCAGTGTCTTATGTCCATTAGTTATGCTTATATGTATGCATACAAGTCCTTTGGTTGATCTCTTACTCCCCTCTCTCCTGTCCCCCAACCCTCCCTGGCCTTCCCACTGCAGTTTGACAATCAGTTTGAGGCATCTCTGCCTCTGTATCTATTATTGTTCAAAAGTTTGTAATGGTCTTTATTATCCATGAATGAGTGAGATCATGTGGTATTTTTCCTTCATTGACTGGCTTATTTCACTTAGAATAATGCTCTCCAGTTCCATCCATGCTGTTGCAAATGGTAAGAGTTCCTTCTTTTTTACAGCAGCATATATTCCATCGTGTAGATGTACCACAGTTTTCTAATCCATTCATCTACTGATGGGCACTTAGGCTGTTTCTAGATCTTAGCTATGGTGAATTGTGCTGCTATGAACATAGGGGTGCACATATCCTTTCTGATTGGTGTTTCTGGTTTCTTGGGATATATTCCTAGAAGTGGGATCACAGGGTCAAATGGGAGTTCCATTTCCAGCTTTTTGAGGAAACTCCATACTGTCTTCCATAGTGGCTGCACCAGTCTGCATTCCCACCAGCAGTGCAGGAGGGTTCCTTTTTCTCCACATCCTCTCCAGCACTTGTCGTTTGTTGATTTGTTCATGATAGCCATTCTGACAGGTGTGAGATGATACCTCATTGTTGTTTTGATTTGCATCTCTCGGATGATTAGTGACCTTGAGCATGTTTTCATATGTCTCTTGGCTTTCTGAATGTCCTCTTTTGAAAGGTGTCTATTTAGATCCTTTGCCCAATTTTTGATTGGATTGTTTATCTTCTTTTTGTTAAGTTGTTTGAGTTCCCTATAAGTTTTGGAGATTAGGCCCTTATCAGATATGACATTTGCAAATATGTTTTCCCACGCAGTGGGTTTTCTTGTTGTTTTGTTGATGGTTTCTTTTGCTGTGCAAAAGCTTTTTATTTTGATGTAGTCCCATTTGTTAATTTTCTCTTTAGTTTCAAGTGCCCTAGGAGCTGTATCAGTGAAGAAATTGCTTTGGCATATGTCTGAGATTTTGTGGCCTTTGGATTCTTCTAGAATTTTTATGGTTTCCTGTCGTACATTTAAGTCCTTTATCCATTTTTAGTTTATTTTTGTGTATGGTGTAAGTTGGTGGTCTAGTTCCATTTTGTGCATGGATCTGTCCAATTTTCCCAACACCATTTATTGAAGAGACTATCTTGGCTCCATTGTATGTTCTTGCCTCCTTTGTCAAATATTAATTGAGCATATTGGGTTGGGCTAATTTCTGGACTCTGTATTCTATTCCACTGATCTACATGTCTGTTCTTGTGCCAGTACCAGGCAGTTTTGAGAACAGTGGCTTTGTAATACAGCTTGATATCTGGCATTGAGATCCCACCTACTTTGTTCTTTCTCAGGATTACTGCAGCTATTCGGGGTCTTTTTTTATTCCAGATGAATTTTTGGAGAGTTCGTTCTATATCTTTGAAGTAGGCCATTGGTATTTTAATGGGAAGTGCATTGAATTTATAGATTGCTTTGGGTAGTATGGACATTTTAATGATGTTGATTCTACCAATCCAAGAACATGGTATGTTCTTCCATCTCTTTATGTCTTCCTCTATCTCTTTTTTCAACGTCCTGTAGTTTTCTGAGTAGAGGTCTTTTACCTCTTCAGTTAAGTTTATTCCAAGGTATCTTAATTTTTTTGGTGCGATGGTAAATGGGATTGTTTTTATAATCTCTCTTTCTGAAAGTTCACTATTGGTGTATAGAAATGCCTCAGATTTCTTCGGGTTAATTTTGTATCCTGCTACATTTCCAAATTCATGTATTAAGTCTAATAGTTTTTTGATGGAGTCTCTAGGGTTTTGTATGTATAATATCATGTCATCTGCAAATAAAGACAGTTTTACTTCCTCTTTTCCAATTTGGATGTCTTTTATTTCTTCTTCTTGTCTAATTGCAATGGCTAATACTTCCAGGACTATGTTGAACAGGAGTGGTGAGAGTGGGCATCCCTGTCTTGTTCCTGTTTTTAGGGGAAATGGTGTTAGTTTTTGTCCATTGAGTATGATGTTGGCTGTGGGCCTGTCATATATGGCTTTTATTATGTTGAGGTATGATCCTTCTATTCCCACCTTGCTGAGAGTTTTTATCAAAAATGGGTGTTGGATTTTGTCGAATGCTTTTTCTGCATCAATTGATATGACCATGTGGTTTTTTTCTTTTAATTTGTTTATGTGATGTATTACGTTTATTGATTTTGGATGTTGTGCCATCCTTACATTCCTGGGATAAATCCTTCTTAGTCAGGGTGTATGATCCTTCTGATGTACTGTTGGATCCGATTTCCTAAGATTTTGTTGAGGATTTTGGCATCTATGTTCATGAGGGATATTGGCCTGTAATTCTCTTTCATTGTGTTGTCTTTACCTGGTTTTGGTATTAGGGTGATGCTGGCATCATAGAATGAGCTTGGAAGTGTTCCTTCCTCTTGAATTTTTTGTAGTAGTCTGAGGAGGATAGGTTTTAGTTCTTCCTTGAAAGTTTGGTAAAACTCCCCTGTGAAGCCATCTGGTCCAGGGCTTTTGTTTGCTGGGAGCCATTTTCTAAAAGCATAGATTTTCCTCTTACTGATAAGTTACTCCATTTTTAAACATTTTAATTTAATTCTAAAATATTTCATTATATTAGTTATGTTGTTAGATGATTCAATATTTACTTTCACTTCTTTTTATATGAAATTAAAACAACTATTTGATTCACTCACATGAATGATAATTTGTGAATAAAAGAATGAAAAGCTGGTGTGGCAGTGGTTAGAATCTCGGCTTGCACACAGAGGGTCACAGGTTTGGTTTGAGGTCAAGGACGGGTATCTGGGTTGCAGGTTCAATCCTGAGTGCAGGAGGCAACTGATCTCTCTCTCTCTCTCTCTCTCTCTCTCTCTCTCTCTCTCTCCTCCACTCTCTCAGGAAATAGATGGAAAAAGTATCCTTGGGTGAGGATTAAGGAAAAAAAAGGAAAAAAAAAGGAAAAAAAAAAGAAAACCCAAACCAAAAAAGGCATGATTGTTGTCTTGGCAGTTAGTTCATATTATCATCTGCTAAACATGGCTTTTCTTGAAATTTCCACTTTCCCAACAGTACTGATACAAATTGTCCCCAACAATGGGACATAAAGAAGGGACATAAAGGAGGGATTTACCCTCCACCCAATAATTCTTGGACACCAAGTGGGGGGTCCTTCAATTTGACTCAATTCTGACAGTATCTATCTGAAGATAGTGTCAGATCTCATAGGTAAGGACTCAGTCCTACAAGACTGTTCCCCCCCCTCCCAGGCCTCCCCCCCCCCGCCCCCAACACACACCCTTCAGATTCTAGTCACAACTTCAGGTTGTCACATGTGTTTCTAACTGGCAATAAGGTGGAGGTTCCAACCACCTCCTCTTTGGGAATTATTTGCTAGAGTGGCTCACAGAACTCAGAGACACATTTTACTTAGTAGATCACTGATTTATTCTAAAAGGGTATAACTCTGGAGCAGCCAAATGGAAGAGAGCTTAGGTAAGTCAAGGGGAAGGGCGTGGAGTTTCTACAGCCTCTTCAGGTGACACTGTTCCAGCAACCCCCTGTGTTCACCGGCTCAAAAGCTCTCTGTACCCCTTCCTGGTTTAATGAGCTCTAATCAGGGTCTTCCTCTGTAGTAGTCTGCTTTGGCCTGCACAACAGAAATTGATTCTCTCACAGTTCTAGAAGCTAGAAGTCCACTGAAGGTCTGGTCCACTGAGGCCTCTCTTTTTGGCTTGCAAATGGCTAGCCTCTTGCTGCCTCTTCACGTGGTTGTCCCTCTGTGTATGGGAGCTGCTGACCCCCAGTATCTCACTGTATATTCTAATCTCTTCTAATGTGGATGCCTATCATATTGGATTAGGGCCCATCCTAACAGCCTTATTTTAACTTAGTTACCTCTTTTAAGGCCCTATCTCCAAATACAGTCACATTCTCAGGTACTGGAGGTTGGGCTTCAACATATGAATTTTGGACTTAGGTGAATTTAACAGGTTCCTGGATACAAGTTTAGAATATAATTATCACTTGTGTTTCTATGTGTTAGCAATTAACAAAAAGAAAATGAAATTAAAATGGAATTTATAATAACATGAAAAATGTAAAATATATAGTAATATATCTAAAAGATGGGTGTAATGTCTGCACTGAAAACTACTAAGCATTGCTGAGAGAAATGAAAGAATATGCCACATTCATGGCTAGAAGACTCACTATTATTGTCAATTCATCCCAAATTGACCCATAGATGCAAGGCAACACAATTAAAATTCGAGCAGAGTGTGTTAGTTTCTAGTGAAAACTGACAAGCTGAGTCTAAAATTTATATGGAAATGTAAAGAAGCTAGAGTAAGCAAGCCAGTCTTTAAAAAGCAGTACATGATGAACACTTTTACCACCAGAAACCAATTTACTGTAAAATTAGAGTTCTAAGACATGGGACAGTCCTGGCATGGGGAAAGTCAAGCAGATTGGTGGAAAGGGATAGAGAATCCAGAAATAGCCCAAACATACAGTTTCATAACTACCCAATTTATGGCAGAATTTCTACTGAAACTCAGAAGGAAAAGGACAATCTTCTGAAAAAATGATGCTTGATCAAATGGATAGCAATATGGAAAAAATAAAGTGTCCCTCTTCCTTACTAAATATTCCAAGTTCAATTGAGTAGTATTGTATACCTAACTATGACAGGTTAAAACTAAACTTTAGGACAATAACATAGGATAATATCTTCCTGATCTTCAAATAAGGAATGATTTCTTAAACAGAAAATTGGACTACGTAAAATTAAAAACTTCTGT
The DNA here is from genome assembly GCF_000147115.1 of Myotis lucifugus. Lineage (NCBI taxonomy): Eukaryota > Metazoa > Chordata > Mammalia > Chiroptera > Vespertilionidae > Myotis > Myotis lucifugus. Next base: position 845 of record NW_005875545.1, on the reverse strand, counting down.
TCACCAAAATAAACCATTTAGATGCCCAAAAGGCAACCAGAGAGTCGTATACAATGTTTACAACACATATAACTAGTAGTTCAAATATATATATGGCCTGGTGCACAAAATTCATGTAAGGAGGGGGGTTCCCTCAGCCCAGCCTGCACCCTTTCTAATCAGGGATCCCTTGGGGAATGTCCGGCAGCCAGGCATCCCTCTTGCAATCTGGGACTGCTGGCTCCTAGCTGCTCACCTGCCTCCCTGCCTGATCACCCCTAACTGCCTCTGCCTGCCTCATTGCCCCTAACTGCACTCCCCTGCCAGCCTGATCTCGCCTCCAAGTGCCTCTACCTTGGCCCCCACCACCATGGCTTTTACTGGAAGGAAGTCAAATGTCTGGAAGATGGCTGGTGGACCTGATCTAACTAGCATATTACCCTTTTATTAGTATAGATAGATTATATAGGATAGGATTGCTTAAATGGGGGGGGGGCTTTTTCAGCAGGAGGTGATACTCTTGGCAGACAAACACACATAATCCCTATATCTGGACTGATAGCCAGCCATATGTACTATACTGCCAAAGCAGTCATTAAAACGGCCCCCGTGAGGTAGGGACGACCCCGGTGAGGTTGAAACGGCCCCCGTGAGGTAGGGACGGCCCCGATCAGGTCGAAAAGGCCCCGGTGTGGTATGGACAACCTCGGTCAGGTTGAAACGGCCCAGGTGTGGTAGGGACAACCCCGGTGAGGTTGAAACGGCCCCCGTGAGGTAGGGACGACCCCAGTCAGGTCGAAACGGCCCGGTGTGGTAGGGACGACCCCGGTGAGGTAGAAACGGCCCTGGTGAGGTCAGGACGGCCC
>NW_005875544.1:0-11870 GCF_000147115.1 Myotis lucifugus | reverse complement strand
GCTCCTCCTGGCCCGCGTATTGTTACTCCGACCCTGATTGGACCAAGACTGCCCTGATGGAAAAATCCAACCATCTTGATGTGCCTACTCAAATACTAATTACCAAGGGCTAAAGTGATTCTGCGCAAGTCAGAAAGGCCTCTGAAATTCCGACTCCAAGGGAGCGCCGTCTCCTTGCACCTCCCAGGGCTGTATGCAGCGTCTGCCTGCAGATTAGAGGAGGACTTGCCTGCCAGGGGGCTGTGCTTCTGCCTTTGGCTCCCACTGATTCTACGGCTTAGAAAAGCCCCCAGACCAACCATCGCTTTCTAAGTGGGTGATACTTCTTCATCGCTAGCAAACATCATAGGCCTACTTTCCCAGCAAAACTAATAAACCCTTAACACGCCAACCAGGCACTTGGCATCTACATGGTCAAGTTCTCCTTAAGGCAGGGCTCTCCCCTAGTGCTGTCCTCTCCGCGTGTGTCTTTGGGCCCCGTGAGAAAGTGTCACGGGTGCCTCATCTGGGCTCCTCCCTGCAGCAGCCCCGTCCTAATGTCAATGTGGAGCCAGTGGAGTTTTACTCCGGGAAAAGCAGTTTGCTGCTGCGTGCAGAAGGAACCCACGTGGCCAAGGCGCTCCTCCTCCGCCTCTCCCATGGTTTGGAGGCAGCTTCCCAAATACGTTTTTCAAGAGGCTGGTTTTTTAAACTAAATGTTTACTATGCAAAAGCTAACAGCCGATTTGAAGTAAGGCAAGTCTGTTACCGACATAAAACTCCTCTCAGCCTCTTTACACACTCAGATGCTAACCAGGAGAATCTTTTGGATTCTAGCAGTTTCAAAGGAAATAGGAAATATGCTTCCTGCCCAGCTGGCGATGCTCAATGGTTGAGGGTCGACCTGTGAACCAGGAGGTCACAGTTCGATTCACATGCCTGGGTTGTGGGCTGGATCCCCAGTAGGGGGCGTGCAGGAGGCAGCCGTTTGATGATTCTCTCATCATTGACGTTCCTAGCTCTCCCTCCCTCTCCCTTCCTCTCTGAAATCAATAAAATATATACTTTAAAAAATTTTTAATAAAAAAATGCTTCCTTACTGACTTTAGACTTGGAGGTAATAAAGATAAGGCGGAAAATGCAGTTTAGGGAGGCAGGAGTCCCTAAAATGTAACTCCTCGGGGTGCCTCTTTGCCTGTTTGGAGACTCCGGCTCGTCTCTGCCCTGGGCAGTCAGTGACAGATGGCCAGGGCCCAGCGGAGGACCAGGAGGGAGGCAGGTGGCTGTGGAAGTTTCCGCAGGCTGGTAACCTGGGGAGGAACTGGCAGAAAAACAGGTCTGACTGCGACCAGAACATGGAGCAAAGCCAAGCACAGACAGATCTTAGGAGAGTGCCATTCCCAGGGTTCAGAGGAAAGGCGCCCAAGACCACTGGGTGGAAATCCATGAGAAAGTGACATGGGATTGAGAATGAATAATCTGCTTTCAAAGCTGGAATTCTCTTCCCCACCTGTGTGTTTTAAGGTAACTTTAGAAGTCTAAAATGTACACTAATGCCTGGGTAACCAGGCAAGGGTATTGCGATGCACAGAAATCTTAACCCAATTAGCAGCACGTCAGCACTTCCTTTCCAGGTGCTATTAAATAGTTTGCTCCCCTGCACCAAGTCATCCCATGCACGCTCTCCTCCCCGGCCTGGTGACTCACCCATCTTGCTTCACAAATTACTCTGTTATTAGGCTCAGTCACAAGTGAGTAATGAATGCAAAAGCAAGGGAGTTGCGAACCTCTTTGCCAGTGACTCACAGAGGGGCCCGAGGCGAGGCCCCGATTCCGACTCAAGTTTTCCCATTTGAGCCTCAGAGATGGGCTTCCTGTCTGCGAGGCTCCCCCATGCACCGATGAAGGGAGCTGCAGGAGCTTCCCTGTCACAGTCCCAGGTACAAACGGTCCGTAAGATGCTATACAAACGGCAAACCCATAGTTGATGAATAAAATGAAAAATGGGGGGAAAAAACACCACTACCAATCCAGTGCTTCGCACGTCACCTCGGGTAGCGAGCTGCCTTTCAAACAGCTGAAACCCTCGAGAAGGAACTGTGGCTCTGGAGTCAGAAAGCCCGGGGTGCAGGCCAGCCGGGAACTTCATAGCTAAGTGGTCTTGGGCAACTCAATCTCTCTGAATGTTACTGCTCACTTGTTGCTTATTCAACCTGCTGCAAACAGCTGCTGTAGGCACGTAAAAATATCTGAATGCAATGGAGTGCTGGGTCACTGTCACGTCCTAATATTATCTGATCATCCTAACCTTGCTGGGGATGCGAAAGAATCCATGTCAGGCTCGTTTAAATAATGAGGTTAAATAATGAGTTTCAAAAGACTCCTCAAGAGAGAGCAATGGGCCACCCTCCACAGCCGCCTCCCTCCAAAACCTCCACAGGGCTTGCTGCTGGGGAAGAGCTAACTGGGTTATGGCCTCACAGTGCAGGAGGCCTACCCAACGGGCACACACAGTGCCGAGCAGCAAACCCAGGGGCATGTCCTGGAGAGTCACTGCACAATGTTCTCTAGGTTAGACCTTCCCAACATGAGATTCCCCCAAGGGGAACACCCAGACCTCCCCCCACAACATCCTGAGGTGGAATTCCCAGGACAGAACCTGTGGGAACCCAAGGCCTATTGCCTTATCAGGAATTAGAGTCTGGGCCCAACCAGGGTGGCTCAATGGCCGAGCGTCCATTTATGCACCAGGAAGTCATGGTTCGATTTCCAGTCAGGGCACATGCCCGGGTTGCTGGCTCAATCCCCAGTAGGAGGCGTGCAGGAGGCAGCCGATCCATGATTCTCTCTCATCATGGATGTTTCTCTCTCTCCTCTCTCCCTCTCCCCAACTCTCTCTCTCTCAACATAAATAAAAACATATTTGTAAAAAAAAGGAATTTGCCGAAACCGGTTTGGCTCAGTGGATAGAGCGTCGGCCTGCGGACTGAAGGGTCCCAGGTTCGATTCCGGTCAAGGGCATGTACCTGGGTTGCGGGCACATCCCCAGTGGGAGATGTGCAGGAGGCAGCTGATCGATGTTTCTCTCTCATCGATGTTTCTAACTCTCTATCCCTCTCCCTTCCTCTCTGTAAAAAATCAATAAAATATATTTAAAAAAAAAAAAAAAAAAAAAAAAAGGAATTAGGGTTTGGGACTCTGAATGCCCATCCTCTCCCCTTTCCGGCTACATGACCTCACAGGAGAAGTGACTTCTAAGCGTTGACTATCTTGGCAGTTAAATCGGGGTAATGATTTTTCGTTCTGGTCAGGATTAAACAATGGCATGCGTCTACATCGCTTTGTAGAACGCCCGGCATATAATCAATGCCCAGTAAGCTGTGCGTGTCGGAGCGGAGGTCACTGTTTGCACCTCTGTCAATGGCACCGTGGGGCCCTGAGCGGTGTGGACGTGACCCAGACCCCGTGTGGGTGAGGCGGCCACTTCTCAGAGGGACGAGGGCCGCCTGCTCCCCTCGGGGCCAGCAGGATCTCTCCCCTGACGGAACCCGTCTCGGGCAGTGTCTCCACAGGAGTCATTTTTTGGGAATGGGACCCAGACGAGGGCGTGGGGCCACAGCTTGGTCAGGAAGGAATTTGGAGCATTCATCTCCCTCACAGCTGGAGGGGGAGGACTCGGGGTTACTAAGGCGCACTGATGAAGCAAGCCCCGCATTTGAATGTTTTTAAATGCACACTTATGTAATGTGTAAAGGCGGGGTTTCCTGTGGTGCCGCCTGCCGCCCCCACAGAGTAAAGCGCCCCTTGGAAAAGAGGGAGATGACAAACATGCCACTCATCCTCAGCGAGGGTGGGGTGAGTGGGTCTGAGAGCCCACAGGACAGGGCAGGGAGGTGGCGCAGGAGGGCAGAGAAACCGTCTCCATTCCAAGTTCACAGTGGCTTTCCTCTTTGGCTCTGAAAACATAAACAAAGCCTGAACAACAAGTGGCCAGACTTCCCTCTGCCAGGACAGCCAGCGCGGGCCGGGCAATGGCACCTGCTGCGGTGTCGCTGCTCTCCCTCAGCCAGGCCAGCTGCTCCTCTGGCCACGGACACCAGCCCTTACTATTTCTTTAAAATATCTTTTTATTGATTTCAGAGACGAAGGAAGAGGGAGAAAAAGAGAGAAACATCAGTGATGAGAGAGAATCACTGACTGGCTGTCCCCTGCACATCCCACACTGGGGATCAAGGCCACAACCCAGGCCTGTGCCCTTGAATAGGAATTGAACTGTGATCTCCTGGTTCATAGGGTGACGCTCAGCCACTGAGCCACACCGGCCGGGCAGCCCTTACTAGAGAAAATAACCCAACAACTCTCAACACTGAGAAGAACTAGTCATTCCTGTCCAGCCTCTCTCTAATGCAAGGAGCCCCTTAGAGGGAAAAACAAAAAAGTATAAGGCCAGATTTTTACCATCTATGGGGAGAGAGAGATATAGAAAGAGATACAGAGACAGAGAGACACAGGGTGTCTACAAAGTCTGGAACACAGAGAAAATGTTTCACTTATTCAAGATACTTTTTTTGGATTAAATGATGAAATCTATAGCTTCAAATGTAGAGATGTTTCGTGTGCAAAAGTGTTTGGAAGAAAAAAATATCGAGTCTATTGCATGAATACTCACATAAAAATAATAAATTTCCCAGGTTTCCAGGCTTTCACGCATCCATTCTTCCCAAAGGGGTGTCCTTACATGTCCGTCTGATGTGCATTTATAGGGTTCTCCTTTGGGTCTCTCTGGTTTCTGCTCCCGGTGCAGATGAGCTGCTGGGAACTTGGGGGAACACTGCTCACACACAGCGAGGGCAGGTGGCACCTGGCACTGTCAGCTCCCTTCTCCCTGGGGAGGGGGCGTACGGGGGCCAAGCTGCCTTTCCGCGTCCTCCTCTATTGGCTGATTTGGGGTCTATAAAGTGCCTAAGTCGTCTTTCTGAAATGTCTTCTTTATACCAAGACTTATTGAATATTTCCTCAAAATTTTTTCTGTCAAAAAATGCAGCTAGCAGAAGTGCTGCTACGGATTATATGGATGCTGAGCCTGGAATGTGTGAATGAATCCAAACCGTGTATGAGCCTGCGGGGGACAGTGGGGGGAGGGGCCTGGGCATACCCACTGGGAAGGGGACCAGCTCCATGTGCTGGGTGAGGGGATTCATGTTCCTCCGTCATTCAGGTTAGTGACATTTAAATAGAAATGTCTTCAGGCTGATCTAAAAGAAAGGAATGAGCTGAAAGAAAGTGAGCAAAAGGACCATATGATCTTCAACTCCAAATATCCCAGGTATAAGAAGTGTCTGAAATAGACATTAGAGAAACACCACTCTAAACCTGCGTGATTCTCTTAACAGACGCCAGGAGACCCCTCTGAGCCTCAGCGAGTCCTCTGTTCAGGGGGAGGGGGAGCCTGAACACTTCTCTTCCCCACTGATGAAGATGTTCTCAGTCCATTTCCTCCTGCAGGGGTATGAGGTCGGGATGTTACTCACCTCCCACCTTACGAAATCTAAGCAGCATCTACCTTGCCATGCGGTGAGGTGGGTGTTGGCGGGCGTGGTGGTGGAAGAGGGTCACATTTACATGTTCCACGCAATTCTGGAACGGCTCAGCCTCTGTCACCCATCAGTTATGACACCACCGAGTACCACCTGTGTGTGCCAAGGGCACTAACCTTGCCCAGGAGCAGCCCACCCTTCCCACCCGGCCTCGTTTCAGGAATCTTACTGTGGCCCTCCTCTGACCACACCTCTCTCCCGGGGGCGGAGGAGTCTACAGGCCCAAGGGGTCATGCCCCCTTTCTAGACTTGCTCGGGATACCCAGGACCCCAGATTTCCCTGCCCAAACAGCTCTGAGCCCACTTGCATGGCCAGCATGGATGCTGCCCACATCTGTCCTCCTCAAAGTGACAGCACAGCATACTCATAGGTCTAGGGATGGCCAAAGGAGACAGCTGGAGAGGGCAAGAGAGGACCCACGCTTGGACGCGTACACAGGTGTCTATACAGAGAGGCACTGGGTTCTCGCTGAGCAGGACAGGATGGGGGCTGTGAGGAGGGGCAGGCTGAGGGCCAGATGCCTCCGGATGTACTCTGGCTCTGGGCCCTGATAATGTGAGGGGTGGGCCTGTCCACAGGGCCTCAGAATAGATCTGCACCCCTAGGAGTCCCAGGAATTCTGGGAGCCATGGATCTGCTCAGGCTGTGCAGCCATGAGAGAGGCTGGTAGCATGACCAAGACAGAAATCCTCATGGACGCCTGACTGCACGGCTGAACCCTCCTCCACTCTGGCTTCCCGATGCTTCCAGGCCCTCCTTACTCTTCACTGTTCACTCTCACCTGACCAGAAAGTAGACGGGGAACTACGTTGGCAAAGCTTTGGGTAAGAAGGCGCAGGAATGTATAGGCTTGGTCATGAGCCCCTCTGAGCTCCCTACTGACCCAGTGGGAATTGGTTAGGCTGGAAGGGGGTGGACATGGGGCAGGCCCGCCGACGTGTAAACAAGAACCGTTGGTGCAGGAGAAAGTTTAAGACGTGTGATTCAGATGACCAGCGGCACTGACACACGGTTTTGCTGCTAAAAACTGAGAATAACTACACTACTTTTCCGCAGAATACCAAACGGATGATTAAAATGGTAACAACTATAAAATAGATCCCAATTTACAGTTTCTTCCACGAGCGTGAACTCATTGAATCCTCACAAAGATAGGATCTATGAATACCCTCGATTTACAAGTAAAGAATAAAATAGAGAGGGATCGAGTGACTTGCTCCGACTGACACAGAGCCACGTGCAAATAGAGGCATTGAGGGCAAAAGGCTCCTTCTCTTGCCATAACTCAATTCTGTGTCATCAAATCAATACTGGTGAGGTGCTCTGTGAGTAACTCTCCACCATGCGCACCATCGATTGTGCTTGAGTGTCATCTGTGATGCTTTTGGAGAAAGGCGATTTTGGAAGTTCTCCCACGGGGAGAGACTGGAAGCTGGAGAATTACAGGACAGAGCCAGCCCTCCTTCCAAACTGAGCAGCAGGCTTTGGGGGGTGGGAAGGAGCAAGGTAGGGGTGAGCCCCGAGCACGGAGGGTGAACGCCACCTAAGAGTGAGGCTCATCACCACCTGGTGAAGTCTTTCATGCAACAGCTCCCCTTTCTAAAGAAAAAGCTAGGAAGCTACCGTATTTCACAGAGAAGAATATGGTACTTGCCAAACACCACAGCTCCCCAGAATATGAAAAACAATACCATGTGATAAACTTTTGAGTTACAGCTGTTATTTTCCACGATTTCAATTAAGAAAACACAGTAGAGGAAAAATAAAATGTAAATGATAATTACCTTGAGTGTATATGATAGCTCACTTCCAACGAACTCAGGTACGGTATAAATATACGTCTCTGTGTGTGTATATATATCAAAGTGTCACAGCATCCGTGCAGAAGCAGAAAAGGGCAAGTAATTAGTAGACTATACAATTATATCCATAGGTTTCCTTCTAACTATAAAACTTTAAGTCACCGTTACAAACCAGTAGTAGAACTTGGTGCCAATCGAACTGGGCCAACCAATCAGTTTTGTTTGACCTTCATAGTATTTAAAACAATTCGAGCCCACATTTAAAACACAGTATCTGTGAAGCGCAATAAAGCGAAGGGTGCCTCTACCGACGGGAGCTACAGGCCATCACTGACCAGCCTGGACCACTGCCAACTCAGTCACCTGTCTGGCTTTCTCAGGCACTTAACTCTGGGATTCCTTGATTTATCGTGTGAATTATGTCTTCCAAGTAACTTGAGTAAAGGTAATCACGGCCTAGCATAGCCTGGTGTGATTACAGTTGTATTAAAGCAGATGGTTTTCCAAAGGGCCAGCTGTGACCCTTCAGTGCCCCGGCTGTCAACCCTGGCCTTACGTGGGAATTCCTGGGAGGGGTTTTTAAGCCACGATCTCCCCTCATCCAGACCAAGGAAATCAGGATCTCTGAAGGTGCCGGCCTGGCATTGGCACTGTTGTTATTGCCGCTTAACAAACTCATTTACTGAGGTACAGCATACAAACAGCAAAGTGACACATCGTTAAGGTGAACACACCTATGTCATAACCAGCAGCCAGACCGAGAAAAGGGACCCCAGACCCTGCCTTTGGACCCCTCCCAGTCACTACCCGGCCTTCCCCAACTATCAAATCGTTACTTCTAGCTCCATGCACTAATGCTGTGGTTCTTAAACTTACGGAACCATACCACATGCATCCCTTTGCACCTGGATTCTTGCTCTCAGCACTTGTGACTGAGGTGCATCCAGGCTGGTGCATGTACCGTAGATGACGCATTTTCTTTGGTGCTTAGTATTCCACAGCATGACTATATCACAACCTATCTTTCCATTCTACTGGGGCGTTTTGAGTTTGGGACTATAAGAAACAATGCTGCTGTCTATGAACATTCTTGAACATGTCTTTTGGTAGACATATGTATGCGTTTCTGTAGGGCATGTACCTAGGAGTGTAAATGCTAGGCCATAAGTATTTGTATACTCAGGTTTAACAGACATTGTTGGACTGCTTTCCAAAGCTGTTGCCCCAATTTATGCTCCAACAACAGTACATGAGAGAGAACGAGAAAGGAGAGAGAGAGAGAGAGAGAGAGAGAGAGAGAGAGAGAGAGACCGCACAGAGAAAGACTGAATGCACTGTTTCATGCATTCATTCATTGGTTGATTTCCTATGTGCCCTGACTGGGGACCGAACCTGCCACCTTGGCATATCGGGACGATGCTGTAACCACAGCGCTACCAGGCCAGGGCCTGGCTTTAGTATTTTTTTTTAAAGTTCTCTATTGGATCTTATTTTCATCCAGTATTGAGAACCACTATCAATGGGTCAGAAAAGTCATTCATAGGCCATGACCAGAGATTATCTACAGTGGAATGGAATAGAAGAGAAAACATCAACATGTATCAAGCATTGTTTAGTGAAACTTTTTTCTCTGTTAGAGAGAGAGAGAGAGAGAGAGAGAGAGAGAGAGAGTGTGTTTGTGTGTGTGTGTGTTTGAAGGGGTCTAAAAAGTATTTTCTTGCCATCAATGGTAATCAAAAAAAATTTAAAATCCACTGTAATAGTGTAATCAGTGAAACAATTACTTAGGAAAACTCAACGTGCATATGACTTTACAGTCATCATCCAGAAATGCTCTGAGCGAAGCTTTACTCTCCCCCGGCTGGCTGTGGACCAGAATTCCCAGAGAGCAGATCTCGCTGGAAACAAGTCAGGGAAAGCCGCTTACGGCTAATGCGCCAGAAGGAGCTCATTAGGGGACCCTGCCCTTTGACCCACAGTGGAATATGATAATGAGCCCATGATGTGAACACTGTGAGAGAACACGGTTAATCTGCACAACCTCAGATTTGTTCGGCATCAGCAAATTCTAAGTTTGTAAAGTTTTAATCAGATGTTCAACAAGAAAACACTTTTGAGGGCAAGAAATCGAAGCCAATTTAGTTATTAAATGATATCAAGTCATCCTCATTACTGAAGAATATGCTCTCAGAATTTTTGCTTGCATTTTGACATGATTACTTTTTTGTTCAGCCCGAGTGAGGGCCAATCTAATCAACAAGTATTTATTGACGACCCACTAAAATACGTATGTCTGGCAAAGGAGTCAAAGTAAAAGGAATAGACCTTGTTTTTGCATATAGTATCGCTAGAGGATAAATGGATTAAGGCATATGACTTTTTCTCCCTAAGTACTTCATTTTAGAACATGGCGATAGTAAATGAAAATGATTTTAAGCCCTGTAATGTAATATTTTATCTATTCAAATAACCCAAACATAGGCTCCAGTTGTGAACTTTATAATTTTCCCTTTACTGAGAAATGTGCTTGGTGATCATTTCACAATGTATACAAATATCTAATCATCTGTAACATCTGAATGAATATCATGTTATGTCGATTACATCTCGATTAGAAGAAAAAGCTGGAGGAACTCCTTCCATTTCTCCCTTTGCCAGGCTGGTGACTCCATGCCACGGGTTGTCAGAAAGGGCGCCGCTGCAGGACGGGAAGCAGGGCAGCACAGGCTATGATGGGAGAAAGAAAATTAAACTCCGGTGGGACACACACAAAAAATAGGTGTCTTTTGGTTTTTGTATTTTTGCACATGAACATGAATGTGTGTGTATGTGAGTCTGTTTGTGGTGTGTGTGTGTGTGTGTGTGTGTGTGTATTGTGCGAGCCCGCATGCGCGCACCAATCCTAAGCAGAGGTGTTTGGAAATTGTGGTGAAATATCTTAGTTTCCTGGCATTTCCTGAAGATATAATTCAGGAAACAATAAAAAGGAAACTTTCCATTGAATTGGAACTTCTGTAAACCAAGCATCAGCTATGTGTTAGGCCTCCAGTCTGGTCAGTCTACTCTCCTTAAGAACACAGCACAGCCTGGCTGGCTGGCATGGCTCAGAGGTTGAGTGTCGACCTATGAACCAGGAGGTCACCATTTGATTCCCTGTCAGGGCACATATCCAGGTTGCTGGCTCAATCCCCAGTAGGGTGCACGCAGGAGGCAGCTGATCAATGATTCTTATCATTGATGTTTCTAACTCTCTCTCCCTGTCCCTTCCTCTCTAAAATCAATAAATATATATATTTTAAAAGAACATAGCACAGACCCCCTTCCTCCGGCTCTCCAGTATCCAGGTGGGCAGAAATAAAGAAGGAATGCTAATGCAAATGAATCAAAACCTTTTAACTTTATACTGGAGCAGCATATAGACACTTACAGTCTGAGAAACCTTTACGTCTCATACTTGGGAAAGATGAAATGTGTCTCAAAGTCAAGTTCTTTTCTCAGTAGAGCTATCTTCTGTTTATTACTGGGCTTTCTCAGACTTTAAGGTCAGATAAGAATGAAATTTGGAAATAATTTAGCTGTTTTAAAAACACAGCGATTGCTGAAGTCTATATACAAGCTGAAGTCTGTCCACCATCAGCAGAAAGCCCATGGGGAATTCTGGCTGTTACAGTGTCGAACAAGGTCAAATTCTTAATCTCTCGCTCACCTGCCATTGGAAGTTTTATACCTAAGCCCTAATTTATTTGAATTGGCATTTTAGCTTAGTTTACATTTTCATCATTTAAAATCCTTGCTACAAGACATCATCTTAGGGCAATACATATAGTATGAGCCATAAAATGATGACACTGACGGTCGCATAGGACTTAGGGGAAAAGTCCTGCTACTTTAGGATGCCTTTCATGGTGCCTATTGTTTGGTCTGTCCAGGGTGGACACAAAGATTCCTTCCATCGTTCTGGGTCCACCAAGTACAGGAAACAACCATCTGGGCTGCGCAAGGCCGGTAAGGCCAGGGCAGGCGTTTCCAGGAAAGGAAGGTGCGACCGCTTGATGCCGGCAGGAGCTCCCTGGTGCTCCCACCTGCCTCTCTGTGCCGATCCGCACTTCACCGGGAGCCAGAGGTGGGACAGGCTGCCCACACATCATTCCTGATGCCAACCCGCCTACTTGCTAAACGTGACTCCAGGCTTTTAGCCAGTAAATAAGCCAACCACGCATGTCTCAAACCCATCTTTATAAAGGTGTGTTATCTCTAGTTCAGTCTTGGCACTGGAGCCCTAAAGTCACAGTGGGGAGCCTTGGACACCCAAGGCTGCTGTGTGGATGGCCTGCCGGGGGCCTAAGGTAAATAAAAGGTCGCCACACTATATACTCTCTGTTCCGCCTCGCACGCGCACCGACCAGCAATGCTTCTTTGGGGGGGCCCAGGAAAACTCAGGTGGGGTGTGTGTGTGTGTGTGTGCGCGCGCGTGCTGACCTCTAACTCTGC
>NW_005875543.1:0-11870 GCF_000147115.1 Myotis lucifugus | reverse complement strand
TTTGCTAGGAGAATTAAAAGAGATGATACGGCAAAAAGATATGCTCAGAAAATTTAAACTAAAGTAAAAATCTAGTCCTGACATTTATTTCTTGAAATTATTTGGATTCCCAAATAAATACCAATGTGGAATTTTCATAGTTTCTCATATTCAAATGTTGCAGTTTTCTGAAAATGTTATGAATTTTGGTTATTACCTGTACTTACATTGCCGTTTGTATTTCAGTGTACCTCAGCTATTATGTAAGTAACAACTAAATTAATGTAGGAATAGATTTCCCCATGAAGTCAGATAACACCATGCTCCCTTCTTTATGCAGCAAATCATACAAACCAAAGAAAACTAATAGAAGCCAGGACCTGGGCTGGACTACTACTATTCCTTCTCTAACTACTCAGATTCTGAACCAGCAGATCTTTATGAGAGCGATGCTTAATCTCCCTGTCTATCCCCAATTGGCTTGGAAGATGCAATCCTACTGGTCACCCATGGATATTTATCGGTCATGGATGGGCCCTTAGCAATTTTAAGGACCAATAACCTACTTTTGATTCAGAGCTTTCTGTTGACTGGCTTCCATGTGAGGAATAATCTAAAATACTCTGAAACCTAAGGTAAATTTAAGTCACTTGGTAAACTTTCATTGTTATGACAAAGAGATCACTTGAGGGGCCAACCTCAATTATGGAACTTCAGGCAAGTTGGTGCCTACTGCTCTGGGAGAGTGATGTGGGACCTTCCACTACCTAATAAAGGTGCTCAACAGAATAAATGTCACCTTGGTGTGCAGATCCTGTAACAAAGGAGAAAGGATCATCTGGCCCTTTCCTGCAACATTATTTGAATATCCCTGGCAGCTCAAATGTTTCCAACTAACACTTTCTAGCAGGAAAAAAAAAACCACAAACTCAAATGGTAACTAGTCTGAAAAGATCTGGGCTAAAAAGTAAGCTCCAAAATAAAAAAATAAAAAAGAGACATATGTAATATTTTTGTAACACTTTAAGCAATAAAACATAATAAAGAAAGTGAAAGTAAGCTCCACGTAAGCTTTCCAGTTGTGTGTGTGTTGGGGGAGGGGCGCTGTGGATGGGTAGAGCTAGAAGGCCCAGCTGCCAGAATAGGGTGCTGGTAATTGGAATAGTGGATAAGCATATAGAGCATAGGTATATAAGCTAAAAAAAAAAGGCAGTAACTCCAGTCCAAGTGTGACTCAACATGAATACTCAGGAATCTCCAGTCCCAGTGCCCAGCACACATGGGGGAGCCATTTGGCTTTTTCCCCTTATCTCTGCTCCTGCCCCTGAGCCCTCCCAGAACCACTGGGTGTCTTAGGGGTCTGAGTCTCCCTTGAATGCCTTCACAGTGTGGGAACACGCATCCACGGGATGTGACCCTTTCTCTTGGTGGCAGTTTTCCAAGGTTGACCCCACTCAGGATTTCTAACGACTGGGAACGGGCGGTAACTGCTGCCTTTCCATCTCCTGTCCATTTTCCTTGAAGGAGCCAGAACCCAAGGTTCTTGGTAGAAGGAAAGCCATGGACCTCCCATCAGTGGACATAGTTTGAATCAAAGCCTGCCAGCCGGAAGGGTTTTCTCACAGACTCTGGATTCACCTGGGCACCGTCTCTCTGCCCATCCCATGCCCTGCACTAGGCTCCCTCTCACCTTTCAACATTCACTCTTCTCAACAGCCCTGAGGGGGAGGCAGGGACAGTCCCCTCTTACACATGAAGAGGCTCTGCACTCACCGACTCTGCTCTCACCGACTGTAAGTTCACCGACTCTACCTCCACCGACTCTTCACACACCGACTCTTCACACACCGACTGCACACAACCGACTCCACACCACCAACTCCACATCCTCCGACTCTGCACCGCAAATTCCATGCCACCCATTTCAAACTGCCGTATGGGCCGCATTCTAAACTGCTCTGCCAACAGCTCATGCCCCATGTTAACTGCTTTGGAATACACAAATATTAGGTCACTCTCCCTAAGAAACTTAAGACCTGTCTGGGCAAAGAAAATATAAAGAAACAAAATGGATATATATATGTATCCTACATGATTATAAATGGAAATTAACTACTTCATTCTAACTTTCTCTACCACATTTCTAATAATTATTGTTTTCCCATCAGCTGAATTATTGAAATCAATCTGTTCCTTTTAGGTAACAACACATTCATTTTATTTTGTGGAGTCTTATCTAGAGAGCTCAGCTCCCAGCCAACTGCCTAAGAAACATTTCACAAATGATTCACTAATGTGTAGTTTATAAGAAAAATGAACAAAGTAAAGCTGTATGCTGGGAAAATACTTTATTTACTTAATTTTAATATATATATTTTTATTAAGTTCAGAGGGAAAAGAAGAAGGAGGGAGGTATATAAACATCAATGATTACAGACAATCATTGATAGGCTGCCTCCTGCATGCCCCATAATGGGGATCAAGCCCCCAACCTGGACATGTGCCTGATCGGGTATGGAACAGTGATTTCCTGGTTCATAGTTTGACGCTCAATCACTGAGCCACAACAGCCTGATTGGAAATTATTTTAACAAAAAGATATTCTACATAGCTTTCTGTGCAAGGAGTCTTAAATTAGCACCTGCAAGAAAGACATTTAGAGAGCAAATATGCAGGTATCCTCTGAACAGAATTTAAACATTTAGGCTGGCTGGGGAAACCAAAATGGTGGCATAGGTAAACACTGGAAATTGCTGCCTCACACAACCACTTTAAAAATACAACTAAAAGACAAAACGGACATCATGCAGAACTACAGGAAGGCTGGCTGAGTGGAAATTCTACAACTAGAAGGAAAGAGACAAGCACTGAGACTCAGAGGAGGTGTGGAAGTAAAGTGAAGTGGTACGGAGGCGCAAGTCAAAAGGGCTGGCAACTGAGGAGTGGCGCACATGGAGAGGGCTGGCAGCTGAGGACACGGTTGTCTTTTTCAATCGGGAGGGAGTCTCAAGCTCCAGACTGCTCTGAAGCTCATGTGAGTCTCTGGGGACCCAGACTCGTACGGGGAGAAACTGGACTGTCTGGCATCAGGCAGAACTCGAGGACGGCTTTCCCTTAAAGGTGCTTGCAGTGATTAAAGGGACACTGAGATGCAGGCCTCTTAGGGTAGGACTGGGGAGCAGCCATAGTTGCTTGCTCCGCCCTGTTGATCCCCTGAGACCCCACACCACCCAAGCTGTGCACAGAGGCTTTGCATATGAAAGGCCTGGCCCTTTGCAACCTGAAAATTACCTAACAAACTGCAGCTGAATCAGAGAGACCCAGAACTTCCAAAAGAAGATCCAAGGCTACCACAGCAGCTTGCATTGCTTCACAGCTGGGCCTCATCTGGGCACCTCCAAACCACAAACAAAGAAGAGGAATCTCTCCATAGCTCCTGCTGTGCAGCCTCAGGCAGAGGCTAAATTAGCAGCACCTTAGAGATCAAAGAGCCACTGTCCCCAGGGGTCAGAGTGGGACCATCCAGATTACAACTCCTCAGATCCATAAGGGACACACTCAGTGGGCCGACTCAGTGAGCACCAAAGGCCCACTGAAGCAAGTCTTGCCCCAGAAGAGTGTCTCCAGCTCAGAAGTTCTCCCACTGCAGACACAGCTGATTGTCACAGCCAATTGGGCTGGAGGTCAATTCCTCCCAGTGATACCTAAAACAATCAAGACTTATGTATAACAAAACTGTGCACAAAGCCCACAAAGGGGTGTGCCAAGAGTGTCCACCTCAGGTAATTGGGGAGGCTGAGCTACTGGGCCTTATAGGAAACCTAACACAGAAATTTACTCTATCAACACAGGGAAGCATATAAAATGCGGAGACAAAAAACAAGTCACAAATGACAGAAACTGAGGAAAGCAAACTACTGGATAATGAGATCAAAATCACACTTTTAAGGTTTTTCAAGAACTTTCTAGAAACTGTCGATAAATTTAGTGAGACCCTCAAGAAATCTAGTGAAACTGTCGATAAATTTAGTGAGAACCTCGAGGTTATGAAAAAGGACCAACTAGAAATTAAGCATATACTGACTGAAATAAAGGATATTATGCAGTGTTGCAAAAGCTGCCCAAACCGGTTTGGCTCAGTGGATAGAGCGTCAGCTGCGGACTCAAGGGTCCCAGGTTCGATTCCGGTCAAGGGCATGTACCTTGTTTGCAGGCACATCCCCAGCAGGGAGTGTGCAGGAGGCAGCTGATCGATGTTTCTCTCTCATTGATGTTTCTAACGCTTTATCCCTCTCCCTTCCTCTCTGTAAAAAAATCAATAAAATATATTTAAAAAAAAAACAAAAAACAAAAGCAGACTAGAGGATCGCAAGAATCAAGTCAATGATTTGAAGTATAAAGAAGCAAAAATCACCCAACCAGAAAAACAAAAAGAAAAAAGAATCCAAAAATATGAAGATAGTGTAAGGAGCCTCTAGGTCAACTTCAAGCATACCAACATCTGAATTATGGGGATGCCAGAAGATGAGAGAGAGCAAGATATTGAAAAGCTATTTGAAGAAATCATGACAGAAAACTTCCCCTACCTGGTGAAAGAAATAGACTTCCAAGTCCAGGAAGCGCACAGAACCCAAAGCAAAAGGAATCCAAAGAGGACCACACCAAGACACATCATAATTAAAATGCCAAGAGCAAAAGACAAAGAGAGAATCTTAAAAGTAGCAAGAGAAAAACAATCAGTTACCTACAAGGGAGTACCCATACGACTGTCAGCTGATTTCTCAACAGAAACCATGCAAGCCAGAAGGGCGTGGCAAGAAATATTCAAAGTGATGAATAGCAAGAACCTACAACCTAGATTACTTTACCCATCAAAGCTATCATTCAGAATTGAAGGTCAGATAAAGAGCTTCACAGGTAAGAAAAAGCTAAAGGAGTTCATCACCACCAAATCAGTATTATGTGAAATGCTGAAAGGTATCCTATAAGAAGAGGAAGAGAAGAAAAAGGTAAAGATACAAATTATGAACAACAAATACTCATCTATCAACAAGTGAATCTAAAAATCAAGTGAATAAATAATCTGATGAACAGAATAATCTGGTGAATATAATAGAATCAGGGGCATAGAAAGGGAGTGTACTGACTACTCTCAGGGGGAAAGGGGTGGGGGGGGGCTGCGGGAAGAGACTGGACAAAAATTGTATACCTATGGATGAGGACAGTGGGTGGCGGGGGTAAGGGCAGAGGGTGGGGTGGGAACGGGGTGGAGGGGAGCTATGGGGGGGGAAGAGGAACAACTGTAATAATCTGAACAATAAAGATTTAATTGTAAAAAAACATTTAGGCTGTAAATAAATGAGCTAATAGTGTTTTAATTATTTCTAAACTAGTAATGATTTTAATTCTTGTTAATTAAAAATTCATTCTTAATTTAAAATAAATGTAAATTATTTTAAATAGATGAAATCTTCGGACTTATGATGGGGGAGTAATGATTATCATTTATGTTAATTACCTAGCTTCACTAACTGCTATACAATTACTTAAAGTGAAACAGACAACCTAATGGGCCCAGGCTGTTGGTTAATACTTGAACGAATGTAGCAGAGACTGGGTTGACTCATATATGGCTTTTATTCCATTAATGTGGGCAGAATGGGAGAGCAGCAGGTCATCCAGAAACATCTGCTTTACTCTCCCCATAAGCCAGCTACTTCTCTTGGGTAGAATGATACAGACTCCATGGGAAAGTAGAAATTACATGCAAGGGGAAGTAGGCAAGGTACAGTGGTTACAGGTTACAGGCAATGCGGGTTGGGGGTTTGTAGGGGGTGGGTGCCTCAGGGACCAGCTTAAAGGCAACCAGGTTGTTAATCTAGGCTGTTCTGGGGAAAGCAGGATGGCTGCATTCCGATGTCAGCTCCCATGCCCCAGGGCGTACAACTCTCAAACAGATTAGAATGTGCCTTCTCTAATCAGAACAGAACAATCACAGTTAACAGAGCCAGATTAATATTTCTTATTATTATAACTAGTCCCCAATATTCTATTCCTGCCCCTAACAAAAGTGCAAAAATGAAAAGAAATCACACCTAAAGCTCTTATTTTTTTTTTCATAACTACCTCAATCAATTCCTCTTGTAAAATATGTCCCATAAACTTAACATGCTTCATTTGTGGGAGGAGTGATGAGATTTAAAATGATGTCAAACGAAATGTGATCTAAACTGGAAACAAATTTATAGATGTCATGATGATCTGAGAACACAGCAAATTACATATAATTTAAAGAATCTTGATATATTGAAAATTACTTCTTTTATCATTATGCAAATCAAGATTTAATAACTGTTGAATTACGAGCTTATGTCAGTGAGATAGTAACTGGATGCTAAAATTTCCAACTCTCTGCTACCAATTTTCAGGGCCAAGTTTTCAGAGGAATGATGCAAAATTCATGAACCTAGAGCTATTTTAAAGAAACTTCATAACAATGATGCAAAAAACAGGATGAGGCCGACTGAAACTACAATAGCGTGAGTGCCAGCCTGGCACAGTGATGGGCATGTTGCATACATCCTATCTCATTTAACCCGCTCAAAGTCATCAAGGTGCTCCATGAACTCCCATTGAGTTACCTGTATATTGGACCTGAGATATGCAGAAATTTTAGGAGCAATCCAAGATGTTCTTTCCTAAAACTTGGTTCCATGACCTTCCCAGTGTGGCTCAGTTGGTTGGAGCATCGCTCTGCATACCGAGAGGCTCTGGGTTCAATTCCTGGTCAGGACACACACCTAGGTTGGGCGTTCAGTCCCCAGTGGAAGTGTGTGTGAGAGGCAGCCGGTTGATACTTTTCTCTAACATCAATGTCCCTCTCTCTCTCTCAAATCAGTAAGCATATCCTTGGGATAAGATTTAAGGAAAAAATGAGTTCCACTAGGTCTTAGAAGGTAATTTTCAAATTTTAAGTTTAAATTTTTGCCAAATTTACCAGTAGGTTCAAAGAATACCTTGAAGAGAAGTAAACCAGCAATACGATTTTTTTATTTATACAAACATTTTTACTGACACATGAACCTAGTTAGCCTGGCTCAGTGTTTGAGTGCCTACCTATGAGCCAGGTGGTCATGGTCTGATTCCAGGTAGGACACATGCTCCAGTTGTGGGTTTCCTCCCCAGTATGAAATATGCAGGAGGCAGCCAATCAATGATTCTCTTATTGATGATTCTCTCTCTCCCTCCTCTCCCTTCCTCTCTGAAACCAATATATATATATATTCTCTTAAAAAATAAAAATAAAAATAAAAAAGAAAGTTACAGAGCACTTGCCCTAAACAGAGAGGGCAGTGGGTCTCAGCTGTGGCCCCATGTAAAGAAACCTGGGGAGGTTAAGCAGACAAGCCCCCTCTCCTCCTAGGCTAACACCTCTGGTCCTGGTGGGGCCTCTTCCAAAGTGATCAGAAGGTTCCAGGTTGATTCTGCTGCACAGCCAAGTCCAGCCCCACAGGTTAAGTGTTGGGGTTGATTAAATCACAGGGACTCACTGCACACAAGTCACTCACAGGGTCTCACCACAGAAACACAGTTGCCATTGGATCCCTCGGAACTCTTGCTGACCAGGCCTGGCACCTTACTCACAGCTCCAACTACCTCCCAGATTTTCACGTGGGTTCATGTCCACAGGGAATACAAAGCACTTATGAGTAAAGGTGACACACCAAAGCTCTTTGCAATTTCCTCAGTTTCTCTACAGGCTCAAGGTCATAGCCCAGAACCCTCTGCATGTCTTTGTCCGTCAGTACCAACATCATTTCCAGCATAAAGCAAATCCTAAAAATATAAACAAAAGAAAGAGAAAGCCATCATTTCATGTTGTCTATATAACTGTCCTTCAACTTGGGAAGAAATAAACCAACTCTGCTGGTGGCCATCACTGCTGATAAACCTGATGTTCTCAGGCAGACCATCCCCTCTCCCGCCTCTGCAGCCTGTTAACATAAATCCAGTACTTGACCTCCTCCGGGGCCTTGACCACTACCCACAGATCTCGAGCATTTCCTCTCCTGCTCCCCGCATCCCCGACTCCTCCCACTGATCCCGCCACCTGCGCTCCTCCCTCCTGGCCCTGTGCTCTGAGTCACCCTCCTCTCCACGTCAGTTGCCATTCCTCCCACACTCCTGGGCTGTTTATTCTTTTAACTTTTAACCTGTAAATAATGTCATACTGAGAGAAAAGTTGCAGAAACAGTACAGAGACTTCACAGATATCCCCTGTTGCTATTTCTTCAAATGTTGGCTTTTTATTGATATAATTCACATAAAGTTTGTCCCAAAATTCACGCAAGAAGTAATTTTGACAGAAAACACAGGTTTATAATTACAAATTGTACATTTTTTATTGATTCATAGAGTATACAGTATAAGGTTATGTATGGAGTAGCATATTGGGTAAATGGCCTCCACGGCTTTGCTGTCACATATGCACTCTTTTGTTATTGCCTGAGCAGCCGCATTTCGAAGAAGAATGGTCCTATGGTGCCTCCAGCCCCAAATACACACCGAACAGTGACACCTTGTGGATGTAGTTGTTTCTCAACAATCACTCGTGGATTTTCTGAACCCCGAATGTGACAATTTTGTCAATTAACCAAGCCATCAAGATAAAAATGAGCCTCATCAAAATTCAGCCACATTTATGCAAAACGGTCAGGGAAAATTTCAACAAAAGAGTGCATATGTGTCAGCAAAGCTGTGGAGGCTACTTACCCGATATGGTATTGCATACATAACCCTATACTGTATACTCTATGAATGAATAAAAAATTTACAATTTTTAATTATAAACCTGTGTTTTCTGTCAAAATTACTTCTTGCATGAATTTTGGGACACCCTTTACCATCAAACTCACCCATTCCAAATGTACATCCTATCTACACTAATAAAAGAGAAACATGGTAATTGGTGTACGACCGCTACCCTTCCCATTGGCTAATCAGCATATCCTTATGCAAATTAACTGTCAGCCAAGATGGCGGCGGGCAGCCAGGCAGCTGGAAGGGAACATGAGGCTTGCTTGCTCCAGGGACTGCAGACTCCAAGGTTCCCCGCCTGCCTTGCCGGCCTCTAAGCTGGCAGTTTGAAACATTCTAACAAATATAGGCCGGGATCTCAGAGCTAGAGTTATACATTGTTTCGATTATAGAACCGAAACAAACCAGATACCTGCTCTCAGAGCTAGAGCCAGAGCTAAAGCTGGCCCAGAATAAAATAAAAAAAAGGAGCGGTTGGGAGCTTCAATCAACGGCCAGCCTGAAAGCAGCCCTCAGCCCCTCACCCAAACTGGCCAGGCACCCCAGTGGGGACCCCCACCCTGATCCAGGACACCCTTCAGGGCAAACCAGCCGGCCCCCAGGCCTCTATCCTATATAGTAAAAGGGTAATATGCCTCCCAGCACCGGGATCAGCGGAGCCGCGAGGCCTCCTGGCACCGGATCAGCGTGACAGGGGGCAGCGCCCAAACCCCCTGATCGCCCTGTGGCTCTGTGTGTGACAGGGTGCAGCGTCCCAACCCCCTGATTGGCCCTGCTCTGTGTGTGACAGGGTGCGGCGCCCCAACCCCCTGCCCCCCACCACAGGCCCTGCTCTGTGTGTGACAGGGTAGAGCCATAACCTCCCCATCGGCCCTGCCCTGAGTGTGACAGTGGCTGCGCCCCAACCCCCTCATCGGCCCTACTCCGTGGGTGATAGAGGGCGGTGCCCTAACTCCCCTATTGGCCCTACTCTGTGCGTGACAGGGGGGAGCTTCCCAACCCCCTGATGGGCCCTGCTCTGTGCATGACAGGGAGGAGCTCCCCAACCCCCTGATTGGCCCTGCTCTGTGAGTGACAGGGGGGAGCTCCCCAACCCCCTGATGGGCCCTGCTCTGTGCATGACAGGGAGGAGCTCCCCAACCCCCTGATCCGCCCTGCTCTGTGCGTGACAGGGGGTGGCGCCGCAACCTCCCCATCGACCCTGCCTTGAGTGTGACAGGGGCGTTGCCCCAACCCCCCAATCGGCCCTACCCTGAGCGTGACTGAGGTGGCATCGCAACCTCCCGATCCGCCCTGCTCTGTGCATGACAGGGGGCGGCGCCCCAACTCCCCAATCGGCCCTGCTCTGAGCCCAACCAGGGGCTGCACCTAGGGATTGGGCCTGCCCTCTGCCACCCGGGAGCAGGCCTAAGCCAGCAGGTCGTTATCTCCCGAGGTGTCCCAGACTGCGAGAGGGCACAGGCTGGGCTGGGGGACCCCCCCCCCCGAGTGCACAAATTTTTGTGCACCGGGCCTCTAGTCTAATAATAGAGAAACATGGTAATTAACCATAAGTTCGCTACCCTTCCCATACGCTAATCAGCAAGATATGCAAATTAACTGCCAGCCAAGATGGCGGCCAGCAGCCAGGCAACCGAAGTGAGCCGGAGGCTTGCTTGCTCCTGTGATGGAGGAAGCCAAGGTTCCCCGCCTGCCTCTGTCAGCCTCTGAGCTGCTCTCTAGGAAACATTGTTGCAAATATAGAAACTAAACAAAACCCAGAAACCTGGTTTCAGCCGGCGGGATCTCAGAGCTGGAGTCACAACAAAGTTTCAAATACAGAAGGTAAACAAAGCCCAGAAACCTGTTTCAGCAGCCGAGGTCTCAGAGCTAGAGCGGAGCCTTAGAGATAAAGCCAGCTCTCAGCTCCAGTGACAGCCATAGAAGGTAAAAAAATCCCAGAATAAAAAAAAAAAAAGTAGAGGTTGGGAGCTTCAGTCACCCGCCAGCCTGAAAACGGCCCTCAGCCCCTCACCCAGACTGGCCAGGCACCCCAGTGGGGACCCCCCACCCTGAAGGGGGGTGTGACCAGCTGCAAACAGCAATCATCCCCTCATCCAGGCTGGCCAGGCACCCAAGCGGGACCCCCACCCTGATCCAGGACACACTTCAGGGCAAACCAGCCAGTGTCCACCCGTGCACCAGGCCTCTATCCTATATAGTAAAAGGGGTAATATGCCTCCCAGCACCAGGATCAGCGGAGCCGCAAGGCCTCCTGACCCTGGAATCAGCAGATCCATGAGGCCTCCTGGCCTGGGATCAGCGGAGCCTTCCAGCACTGGGATCAGTGGTGCCACAAGGCCTCCCGAACCTGGGATCACCGGAGCCGTGAGGACTCCTGACACCGGGATCAGCAGAGCCTCGAGGCCTCCTAGCACCGAAATCAGTGGAGCAGCAAGGCCTCCTAGCAATGGGATCAGCGGAGCAGCGAGGCCTCTCTGCTCCTGTTTCAAGCGGAGCCGCGAGGCTTCCCAGCACCAGGATCAGTGGAGCAGCGAGGCCTCCTAGCAACAGGAACAGCTGAGCAGCGAGGCCTCACTGCACTGGGATCTATGGAGCTGTGAGGCCTCCTGGCCCCTGGAGCAGTGTGACAGGGGGCAGTGCCCAAACCCCCTGATCGCCCTGCAACTCTGTGTGTGACTGGGGTTGGGGCCACAACTTCCCTATCCACCCTGCTCTGTTCATGACAGGGGAAGGCGCCCCAACCCCCTGATCGGCCCTGCTCTGTGCCTGATAGGGGGTAGCTCCCCAACCCCCTGATCGGCTCTGCTCTGTGTGTGACAGGGTGTGGCGCCTCAACCCCCCCATGGGTCCTGCTCTGTGTGTGACGGGGTGGAGCTGCAACCTCAACATCGGCCCTGCCCTGAGTGTGACAGGAGGGAGTGCCCCAACCCCCTGATCCGCCCTGCTTTGTGCATGACAGGGGGTAGCACCGCAACCTCCCCATTGAACTTGCCTTGAGTGTGACAGGGGGCGGCACCCCAACCCCACAGATTGGCCCTACTCTGAGCATGACTGAGGGTGGCATCACAACC
>NW_005875542.1:0-11873 GCF_000147115.1 Myotis lucifugus | reverse complement strand
AGTTGACCTAAAGCAGCAGTCCTCAACCTGTGGGTCGCCACCCCTTTGGGGTTGAACGACCCTTTCACAGGGGTCGCCTAAGACCATCGGAAAACACATATTGAATATATAATTACATATTGTTTTTGTGATTAATCACTATGCTTTAATTATGTTCAATTTGTAACGATGAAAATACATCCTGCAGATCAGATATTCACATTACGATTCATAACAGTAGCAAAATTACAGTTATGAAGTAGCAACGAAAATAATTTTATGGTTGGGGGTCACCACAACATGAGGAACTGTATTAGAGGGTCGCGGCATGAGGAAGGTTGAGAACCACTGAC
This sequence comes from Myotis lucifugus, assembly GCF_000147115.1. Classification (NCBI taxonomy): domain Eukaryota; kingdom Metazoa; phylum Chordata; class Mammalia; order Chiroptera; family Vespertilionidae; genus Myotis; species Myotis lucifugus. The sequence goes on along the minus strand of NW_005875542.1, from coordinate 11,541 downwards.
CTAAAGGCTTTCCCTAGTCTCCATTTCTAGGAAAGAGCTAGCTCTATCCTTCTCTTTTTCCAAGATCTTTCCGAGCCCATGAGAATCAAACCATAAATCTGTGTGCCCCCACATTCCTTTATTATCAGAGAGCAAAGGCTCTCCCCCCATGCTCTTGAATGGGAGCCTTTGGTGGGTTGGATGATGCTACGAGATGGTCATGCAGTGGGATAGAGCCAGAACTCGGTGACTCAAGCCCCTTAGCCCACACCACACACACAACCACCAGCAAGCCCTCCCTCCGAACCCTGGGAACTACCATAAGCACATTTCTGAGCGCTCTCTGACCCCTTCTGTTTTCAGAGCCCCCACCCAAGACCCGCTTGGTGAATGGTGCTCACCGCTGTGAAGGGCGAGTGGAGGTGGAGCGGGACGGCCGCTGGGGCACTGTCTGTGATGACGGCTGGGGCCTGAAGGAGGTGGCCGTGGTGTGCCGGGAGCTGGGCTGTGGAGCAGCCAAGCACACCCCCGCGGGCCTGTTGTACCCGCCGCTGGCAGAGGAGGCCCAGCCTGTGTTCATCCAGGTTGCCCTGTGCAACGGGACGGAGGAGGCACTGGCGGAATGTGAGCAGGTTGAAACCTTTGACTGCGGGCACGACGAGGATGCGGGTGCAGTGTGTGAAGGTGTGTGATGGCAGGGCCTGGGGAATGGAATATTACTCGGCCATATACCATGTGATTTCGCTTATTTGTGGAATCTAAAACACAATAAACAAGCAAAACAAATAAACTCACAGATACAAAGAACAAACCAATGGTTGCCAAATTGGCGGGGGCTGGGTCACTTCTTCTTCTTCTTCTTCTTCTTCTTCTTCTCTCTCTCTCTCTCTCTCTCTCTCTCTCTCTCTCTCTCACCAATAAAAAAAAGGTGTCCTAAGGCACGGCACACGGAAGGCGGGTGCATTGGCAGGAGTGGGGGAAGCCGGATGGCGGAAGGTCAGGGACAGCGGTGCAGACACCACGGTGGCCCCAGCGACTTAGTGGTGGAGGAGAAGGGCTGGGACCCTCACATGTGACCTGGAGGGTAAAAAGGGCAGAAGCGCATCTGTGCCCGAGAAGCTGGTCCCCTCTCTCCCTCTCTTGGCAGCAAAACCCTGCGATGTGTTCAACAGCCCAGCCCCGAAGTGGCCATGACTACTGGGGAGGCAGCACCACGGGCTTGTGGGTCCCTCTCTTCTCCGACCCCTGGGGGTGGAACCCGGTAGAGGCCGTGGGGAAGCCTAGAGAGCACCTCAGGGCCAAACACAGGCGACCTGCACCACCAGCAGCAGGCACAGGCATTTCCCATGACCGAAGTGGCACTGCCCCCTGAAGACGGCAGAGCAGAAAAGTTTGTGCTATGGCACCACCTACTGGACACGTAAAAAACTTCTACTATCAACCTGCTAAATTGCCATAAACCACTCTAGATTAGAATGTGCAGTAAGTGAATTATTTACCAATGATCCAGGCTAAATATTGGGAGGGATAAATGATTAAGCTTCAGATCTTTAAAATTTTTTCATAAATAAGTAATCCTGAACCATCTTAATGGGGTTTGTAAATTACTCATTCATGCCATTGCGGAACCACAGTGTGGGGTAAATTCCTCACACCGCCTGGCTTACTGCTGCGGTCTGGAGAGGGTGGGATGAATCCTGCCAGCCAGCTGCGTAGACTCCCCAGTTGCCAGGCCACCTGCCACGGTCCCCAGGGACGAGGTTCCTGGAAACAGCTGACCCTCCTTGGTCACCTTACAGGAGCGTGGGTCAGGGTGCACTGGCCTTCTTGGCCACCTGGAGCTTCGTCCTCAGGGAAGCTGTGGTACCCAGAGTCCTTTCCCTACATTCTCCCAGTGAGCAGGCTTCTAGCACCTCCTGCATCCCAGGCTCTGCGCTAAATGCTGGGAAACCAAAAACGGAGACCTATGCCCCTGTGAGCTCAGTCTAATAATGGAGAAGAAAATGGACCTACAATGTGATCAGTGCCAGCTTAGAGCGCTGGCTGAGCCCCTCGGGGAGATAGCTAACTCAGCTGGAGAAACTGAGGGAGACAGCAAAGTGTGAAGCTCAAGAGTCTTCACTCTGTCAGAGAGGCCTGGATCCAACGCAGTCAAAATGGGCTTGGCTGTGTGCTGTGATAATGAACATGAGAATCTCCTTGGCTTACAACCTCAGAGACTCGTTGAATTTCAGTTGAGGACTCTGCTCCACTTCGCCATCATCCTTTCCCCAGGATCTGGCTCCTGGAGCTGCTGGTCAAAAGTGACCCTTCCACCGGCCGGTGTGGCTCAGTGGTTGATCATCGACCTATGAACCAGGAGGTCACAGTTCAATTCCTGGTCAGGGCACATGCTCAGGTTTCAAGCTCAATCCCCGGGGCATGCAGGAGGCAGCTGATCAATGATTCTTTCTCATCAGAGAGATGTTTCTATCTGCCTCTCCCTTCGTCTCTGAAATCAATAAAAATATTTTTTTTAATATATTTTATTGATTTTTTACAGAGAGGAAGGGAGAGAGATAGAGAGTTAGAAACATCGATGAGAGAGAAACATCGATCAGCTGCCTCCTGCACATCTCCTACTGGGGATGTGCCCGCAACCCAGGTACATGCCCTTGACCAGAATCGAACCTGGGACCTTTCAGTCCGCAAGCCGACGCTCTATCCACTGAGCCAAACCGGTTTCGGCAATAAAAATATTTTTTAAATAAAAATAAAAAGGTGACATTTCCACTGCCATTACATTGGCCAGAGAAAGTTATATAGCTGTGCTTGAGTGCCACTGAGACAACTTGGAGAGAGAGAGAGAGAGAGAGAGAGAGAGCGAGAGAGAGATTTTTTGAACACACCTAATGCTTTCCCCAAGTGTAAACTTTGACTCTTACTAACCATGCTGCCATGGAAGATCACTAAAACCTCTTTATCTTTTAATCACTTCAGCTATGAAGTGGGGGTAATAATAAAACTATTTTTTTGAGGATTAAAAGAAACCACCTGTGCCATATACTTAGTGCTGTGCCTGGCTATTGTTAATACAGTTTTTACTATCAGTAGCAGCACTACTAGTAGTAATACTGGCAGTGGTATCATAGAAATGGACAGAAGAAGCTGAATATTGAAGAGTGGGTCACACCCACAAACACATGCACAACATATATATCCACACTGACCTTCCCAGGTGACCTTGTCCCGGGATGACATCATTCTCCCAACGTCCTCTCGTCGTCACCACCAGCACCTCCGGCCGGAAGCAGATGGCCTGAGCAGCCCTGCCTCCGTCCCCTCCGCACATGCGCTCCACATTTGCCCTGCACCCTCACCCCCTCCAGGCCTCAGGTGCCTATATCAATGCATACCCAGAGCAACAATAGCATCTGAAACCTGAGAGCTGAGCAGGATCATCTCTTGGCCTCCCCTTCCAAGCCCGGGCCTCTGACTCTCCTCGCCAGCTGCCATCACCCTCCAGCCTTGAAGCTCCTTTGGGCTTCCCTCCCAGAGGCCAGAGACACATCTGTTCCTGTGGTTCTCACATCAGCACAAACATGTGCCGAGGGAACAGGAGGAAGAGCATGCCAATTGGCTTGTTCTCTGTGAGCGTTTCAAGCTGGTGTGTAGAGGCATAAACCCATTGTCAGGAGGAGAGGCCTGCACTGTTGAGCACTGAGGCTCCCTGCCTCTTTCATCAACTTTCACAGGAACCCTGAGGCTTAATGAGCGGATTGTTGTTCAGATGATCAAGCATACAACTCTAGGCCCACAGGTCATGGCCCTGCCTGCTCGGCCTGAGCAAGCCTGAGGTGGCTGGGAAGCTTTGTGTTCCACTCTGAAAAAGAAGAAATGATTTCCCATCTTTCGTTGTTGAACTAACTCACACTCATTCACAGCATGAGTAAACGTCACTCAGTTCATTCCACAGCCAGGGACGGAGCAAGAAGCTGTGCAGGGAGAGGCGTGCACTCCAAGATTTCCACCCAGTCCGTGCTTCTGGAAAGGTGCTAACTATTAGAGGAGATAAGACATAGATGTTGTGAAATTATAATGTGAAGCAAAAGGTGCGAAATATGTCAACAGTCGATAGTAGAACAACAGTTCTCTGATGATACATACAGCAGATAAAGGAAAGGCCAGGACATCAGAAGTTTGCCTTCCCCACATTCCCGTCTTGTAGACATGGTTCTAGCCATGGACATGCCAAGCACCTTAGGGGACGATCAGGGTCTGGATGCTAGGCAGAGGAGAACAGATAGCTACACAGGTGAGGAGAGTGGGACAGGAGAGAGATGAGAACAAGACTATGAGGGTCAGAGGTCGGTCTATGTGCCTCTCTCATGTTTCCAGAAGCTCTGGAGATGTAGGCCTGGTGACTCAGAGCCTTTATAAAGATGGGAAACTGACAAGCTCTTTGCTCCTCCACGGAATAAGTCTCTTATTAAAATCAAACCTAATATTTGCTGCATATCTACTACGTGTCATGCACAGGGTTAGCCCCTTTCATTCTATTATTTAATTGACTTCTCACAGCAACCCTTTGGATGTGCTTTTTAAACCCTACTTCCAAGATGGACAAAATGAGGATCAAGGAAGAAATTGACACCCACTGATGAGTGTCGAGCGAGAATATACAACCAGGCCTTCACTCTTTTCCCCTTCCAACCAACCGTGCTCTATAGGTGGCCATAATAAACCTGATTTTTACATTTTATTTATTTTCCAATTACAGTTGACATACACTATTATATTAGTTCCAGATGTACAACGTAGCAATTAGATATTTATATACCTTATGAAGTTTTCTCCCCAATAAGTCTAGCACCCACCTGATACCATGCATAGTTGTTAGAATATTATTAACTATAATCCCTACGCTGTACTTTAAATCCCTGTGACCATTTTGTAACTGCCAATTTGTACTTCTGAATCCCTTCACCTTTTCCACCCACTCCTTCAACCCCTTTCCCATTTGACAACCCTCAGTTTGTTCTCTGTACCTATTAATTTGTTTCTGTTTTGTTTGTTCATTTATTATTATTTTTTTTAGATTCCACATATAACTGAAATCATATGGTATTTGTCCTTCTCTGTCTGACTTATTTGCTCAGCATAATACCCTCTAGATCAGGGGTGGGCAAACTTTTTGACTCGAGGGCCACAATGGGTTCTTAAACTGGACCGGAGGGCCGGAACAAAAGCATGGATGGAGTGTTTGTGTGAACTAATATAAATTCAAAGTAAACATCATTACATAAAAGGGTACGGTCTTTTTTTATTTTTTAGTTTTATTCATTTCAAACGGGCCGGATCCGGCCCGCGGGCCGTAGTTTGCCCACGGCTGCTCTAGATCCATCCATGTTGTTGCAATTGGCAAATTTCATTTCTTATAGCAGAGTAATACTCCATTGTATAAATGTACCACACCTTCTTTATCCATTCATCATCTATCCATAGACACTTGGGTTGCTTCTATTTTAATGTTTTTATTGATTTTTAGAGAGAGAGGAGAGGAGAGAGATAGAAACATTGATGAGAGAGAAACAGCATCAGTCAGCTGCATCCTGCACGCTTCCTATGGGGATCGAGCCCGGAACCCAGGCATGTGCCCTGGCCTGGAATCGAACCAGTGACCTCTTGGTTCATGGGTTGACGCTCAACCACTGAGCCACACCAGCCAAGCTAAGTTGCTTCTATATCTTGGCTATTGTAAATAACATAGGCGTGCATAATATTTTCAAATTAGAGTTTTGGATTTCTTTGTATTAATACCCAGAAGTGAAATTGCTGGATCATGGTGAAACTCTTTTTTAAAAAGAAAGGTATATTTTTATTGATTTCAGAGAGGAAGGGAGAGGGAGAGATAGAAACATCAATGATGTCATTGATCAGCTGCCTCCTGTATGCCCCACATGGGGATGGAGCTTGCAACCTGGGTATGTGCCCTGACCAAGAATCGAACCATGACCTCCTGGTTCATAGGTAGATGCTCAACCACTGAGCCATGCCAGCCGGGCTCATAGTGAAAATCTTAAAACACATCAGATCATGTTGTTCCTTGGCTTAAAGCCCTTCAATGGCTCCCAGTCCCCAGAATGAAGTCAAATCCTTAGTAGGACATACAAGTCCCTCTAGAACTGGCTGTCTTCAACCTTAAATCCCATCAATCTCTGCCTCATTGTCTGCACCCAGTAATTAGAAGGACTAGCATTTATTGGGCATTTACTTACAAGCACTTCACATACATTAATATGTTCACCTCATGATGACCTTAAAAGACAGATTCTATTATATCCCCAAATTAGGGTTAAGAAAAATAATTCACAGTGGTTTCATAATTTGCCCAAGGTCATGAATCTTGCAAAGCTTGGAGCCATGCCCAGGCAGTCCAGTTCTAGAGCAGAAATGCTGAGCTTTTTGTGATTCCTACACACAAAAAGCTGTTTCAGGCTTCCGTGACTTGACTTCTATTCTTCTTTCTATCTGAAACGCCATTCTCTTCTTTCTTCCCCTGAATAGGAATCAAGAGGTATTCGTGTTTATCTTTTCAAAGTACTTTTTTCCCCTAAATTAAGTTAGAGTCTTTACATTTTTCTGGAGTGTATTGCTAAGGACCCAGCGAACGTCTTTATGTGAACATCTTTATGACCGCTGCTTATGTGTCTGTCCCCTCTCATAGGTTTAAAGCAACCTGAGGACAGACCATACCATATTTATCAAGAAAAAAGCTTGACCCACTTCCCCCTCCAGCTGCCACTTATTCCTTTCCTCCTTTTTTCAGCATAACTTCTCTAACCATTGTCTATAGTCACTGATCAAGAGAATTACCCAGCTGAGCCCAGCACAAATAGCCTACCTACAGATCCATGGGCTGAATAAATGTTTGATTTTTTTAAATGTCTTGCCTTATATTCTTTCTTGAACCAACTTTAGCCAGGCCTCAACCCCCATCACTCTACCATGAAGGTTTATGTCAAGGTCACTCAGGATTTCTTCATGTCAGTTCTCATCTTGACCTACTATCTCATCTCGGCCTTTGACTCAATTGACCACTCATTCCTCCTAGAAATTGCCCCTTCCTTTGGCTTCCAGGACCACGCCCACTTGTGTTTCTCTTGACACTTCTTTAAAGTCTCCTTTGCTGGTACCTCCCATCTCCCTGATCTCTAAACATCAGGAGTTGTCCCCAACTTCAATCTTTGGATCTTATCTATACTCATGTGTTAGGTGATTTCATCCAGTCTCATAGCTTTAAATACCATCCAAATGCTTGTGACTCACAAATTTATATCATCTGCTCACATTCTGTACTGAATTCTAGATTCCATTATCCAACTACTTACCAGCTACCTTCAGTTGGACGTGTAATACACACCTCAAACTTAACATGTCCAAAACCAAGCTCCTCCTCTTCCCTCATGTCCTCCAAGCTCACCTGCACAGACCTGCTCCTTCTGGATTCTTTTCTCTCTCAGTCAATGGCAGTGCCTCATCCTTCTAGCAACTGAGGCAATAATCCTGAGTCATCTTTGACTCTGCTCTTTCTTTCACACCTTACATCTAATCTTTCAATGAATCAGATCCATTCTGTTAGGTCGGAGAGAGCCCAGGATCAGATACACGCAGACATGGGATGAGACAATGGACTTCCTCTGGAATTTCTCACAGGTCAACGTGCCAGACACAGATACCTGCTTCTTCTCCCTGAATCCACAGCAACCCCCACACAGATACTGACCCATTCCTGAATGTCCTGCCCACCCCCTGCAGCTGAGACTCCCTCAGTTGAATGTGTGATGACCCCTGCTGCGGACACTTCCTCAGTTCAGGCCCCCGCCCTCACCAAACACCTGAATAAAGAGATGTCCCTCCCTCCCTGGAGGCGCGAAATTCACTGGCCCCACCTTTTGGGCCAGTGGGTCTCGCCCGAGAACGCAAATAAACTTCTCCTTTTTTTTTCTGATTCACTCGGTTCTCTTTGTTTTCCTTGCCGCCGCTTTTCTGGGTCACCTAACACATTCTATCTTCAAAATACATCCAGAATCCATTGCCTTCTCAGCGTTCTCACAGCCCTCACCTTCGTCCAAGCCATTCTTACCTGATTGTTGAGCAGTCTTCCCCTGATCTCTCTCTTCTGGCTATTACCCATGGCAGCCAAAACGTTCCTGTTAAAATATGTCGGACCATGTCATCATCACGCCTCTGTTAAAGCCTCCCATTGGCAGCACGTGTTAATGATATTAAAAGCTCAGTGTCTGCAATGATCGCTAAGGCCCCATCTGCCTTTCTGACCTCTGACCTTCTGATCTGTCACTGTTCTCCTCACCCTCTCTGCTCAGGTTATACTCTCCTCTTTGCTGTTCCTTAGTCACAGCAGAAATGTCCCCACCTTACAGCCTTTGTACTTTCTCTACCCTCTCTAGAATGCTTTCTTCAGGCTGGCCGGAGTGGCTCAGTGGTTAAGTGTCGACCTATGAACCAGAAGGTCACAGTTCGACTCCAGTCAGGGCACATGCCTGGGTTGCAGCCTCTATCTCCAGTACGGGGGTGTGCAGGAGGCAGCCAATCCATGATTCTGTCTCATTATTGATGTTTCTATTTCTCTCTCCCTCTCCCTTCCTCTCTGAAATCAATAAAAATATATTAAAAAAATGTTTTCTTCAGATTGTGGCATGCCTAGCTCCTTCAAATTTTTATTAATATCACCTTTTTGGTGAATCTTTTCCTGGTATACCTCTCCTAACATTTCCTATTTCTCTTTCTGCTTTAGTACTTATCTTGTTAGTACTTATTGCTATCTAACATTATATATATTATCTTACTTGTTTATAATATTATCTATTTCCCCTTTTGTCTGCTTTTATCACTGTTGTTTCTCCAATGCCTAGGACAATACTTAGCACATAGTAGGCACTCAATAAATACGAGTTGAATGAATGAATGAATACTAACTAGTACTTCTAAGCCTAGCACCTAGACCAGTGATGGCGAACCTTTTGAGCTCGGCGTGTCAGCATTTTGAAAAACCCTAACTTAACTCTGGTGCTGTGTCACATATAGAAATTTTTTGATATTTGCAACCATAGCAACACAAAGATTTATATTTTTGATATTTATTTTATATATTTAAATGTCATTTAACAAAGAAAAATCAACCAAAAAAATGAGTTCACGTGTCACCTCTGACACGCGTGTCATAGGTTCGCCATCACTGACCTAGACACTCAGTAAGCCTTTATTGAACTGAACAATCCTCTAAAGTCCGCTCTATCGTGGTGTTTCAGCTAGCTGCACACTTTCAAAGCATCATATGCCACCTCCTCCACATGTAAATACAGGAACATAGCCCCAAGCCCAAATCCCTTTTGTGTTCTCCTGTGTAAGTGGGTTGCCTGTCTCATCTATCAGAGAGAACAGACATTGACTGGAATGTAGTTCACTAACAAATGGAAAAAAGAACTTGAAAACCAGTTACTTGATGATCAAAGTTCTGGAAAAATGTTCTCTTCAGCAGGAGAGAGGCAGTTGCTTACTCACCGGGGAGGACATTTCTGGTTTATTGTGTTTCTCTCTGAAGTTACGGCTTTCCAATTCTGCCAGGAGCCACCGAGGGAGCACTGCCTTTTAGAGTGGGGCCTCCAACTCTGAGAAATTAATTTTAAATAGAGACACATTACACCTCCCCACAGAACAGTTCAGCAGGAAAGTGCTGCTGAGACTCAGCTTGGCTGCCAAGCTGCTTGGGCTGGGCCCTGCTGGTGGGTAGCTCTGTCCCACTAGCTCATCCCCATAGGCCCAGCCCAGCTTCCAGCTACACCTCCCTCCCAGAATGTTCCATGCAGTCTTGACTTCTCTTTTGCTTCTTATCAGCCATTTACATTTCACAAATATTTACTGAGTGCCTGTTTGTTACCCTGCACCGTGCTAGGTTCTAGGAAAGGGAAAGGAGATAGAATGAGTATTTCATCATTTCATTCATCAGAATTGAAGAAGATACATTACAGGATTCCTCAAGGACCATAGTCTCAACTAACTCACAATAATTGAGTGCAGGCCCTGTGTACAGATCAGGAGACAAACATGTAGATTTATATTAAACATTGAACACAAAGAAAAAGCTTTCGGTGCAAACCAAGCAACAAGGCGGTTTGCTGTGGGGGCAATAACATGTCATTGGGATTCTGACAATCTGGGTCAGAATCCCTCACTGCTGCTTCCATCTTATGGTAAGTTTCCTTGATTTCCTCATCCATGAAATAGAAATAATATTAACGCTCCTTCATTAATTCATTAAATAATGAATGGGCCATTACTTAGATTGCTACTGCCTCTGGTACATCTGCTGCTAATACTAGGCATATCATTGTCGCAGGTAGGGAGAGACCCGGGTGAGCTCTCCAGGGGGGCTTCTTGGAGGAGCTAGATCTTGGAGCTGGGGTGCTGCGATCTACCCCCAACTCTTTCCCTGTGCAGCCGGCCTTGACCACCAACACCCAGTGAACTCTCTTACCGCAAGTCTGCTGTTTAATAACCTCATTATAACAGATCACTCCCCTGGTTCTAGCCATTATTTATTTTACTTATTTATTTTTTTAAGGAGAACGGCAGTTTTACTCTTCCAAGAACATACACCAACAGAGTGAGGAAGAAGTCCATCGGCCATGAGCCCTGGCCAGAGCTTGGGAGCAGCTCGTGGGACTCCCTGTGGCCCCGGGAGAGGACGGGGCAGGCCCAGGGTGGGACCTTGTTCTGTGAGCACCGGAAACGGCCGCAGGTGCAGCTACACTCACAGGCAGGACAGAGGTGCTGGTCACCTGTCTGTGATTCTCAAATTCACACAAACCTTGGTCCCCCAGCCCCTGGAAACATGAGACGAGGCTCATGCCTGCCAAGCCCCTCAGGACAAGGTGAGGATCTGAGACATGCGTCTGGGCTTCAAGTGGCCCAGGAGCTGCCGGGCTTTCACCTGTATAGACACTCCCTGGCTGCCGCTCCCCTACCCCCCCCAACCTTCTTCCAAGATGAAGGTCCTGGGAGCAGGCGTTGGAAAGTGGCTTGGGGCTTGGGGACAATCACCAGCTCTTGGGCTTGGCCTGCAGGAAGCCCTCACTGGGCAGGCTGCCGTCCTCTCTGAGGCGGGCAGGGTGGGAATGTGTCAGCAAGCACAGAGCCTTGGGCAGTGCGGACAGCATCAGCTTCCCGTCCTCACCCGCAGTGTCACGGGAGAGGGGCTCTTGGACTTTCTCGAGGGGCTCCACACAGCCCAGCCTTCCTCTCCTGCTTCTCGAGCCGACTTCATTCTCAACGATTTGCTCGATGCCAACCTCGGAGCACAGGGCCTCATTCCAGGCCTCCCTGTGCGGGGTCTGGGGCAGGGGCTTCAGGGCCAGACTCCTCCGGGGGGTGGGGAGTCCATAAAGCCTTCTGATCTGGGGTGCAGAGGCAGCATGTTTCTGACGCAGGGCATCGTATCTCCACGCAGGGGTCGGTGACCGCCACCTTCTGGCTCACACAGGGCGGGTGTCAGCGAGGCGC
>NW_005875541.1:0-11876 GCF_000147115.1 Myotis lucifugus | reverse complement strand
CCACCGGCCAAAACAATGGCGAGAAGAAAACAGGCCGTACAGAAAAAGGCTCTTACATATTGAAAAGTTAGGAACGCTGAAAATGTTTTCAGTAGAGAACATTATGATTCACCTCTTATAGGCTGTGGTGACCTTAAGATAACTGTGTATCTGTTCATTTAGTTAAAAACAAGACCAGCGCATGGCATAAAAATATATAAGTACTGCCAGACGTTATAAACTAAAGTTACCCCAACACTAATTGCAGTGAGCGCTTGAGAATGATTTCGTCCATCATCAGCAAACATATGCCTCCTTTCCGAGTACCTCTCCGGGGTCACTCCGTGCAGAAAGCCCTCAACCTGCCCTTTGCACTGATGCTGTGATTCTGTAACGTCTCCAGACGGCACATGCCACGGTCTTGCTAACCGCTGTACACTGTCCTGTCACAGGCATATGAACTAGGCCCGGCTGGTAGACAGTTACCAGCTTTCCATTTCTTGATTATTAAAAACAATGATGCACACAGCCCTGTGTGTGTGTGTGTGTGTGTGTGTGTCCTTATGAGTCTACCTACTGGATAAGTTCCCAGCAGTAAAACTGTCAGGACAAAGACACATATATTTTAAACTTGGGTGGATACAGCTAAACTGCCTTCCAAAGTGGCTGCTCCAATTTAATATTTTCTATTGATTAGAAAGACAGAGAAGGGGGGAGAGAAACTTCAATTTGCTGTTTCGCTTATTTATTCATTCATTGGTTGATTCTTATATGTGCCCTTCTGCAGATCGAATCCACAACCTTGATGTATTGGACGGTGCCCTAACCACTGAACTTCCCGGCCAGGGGAGGCTGTTCCAATTTATACTCGCAACACCACAGCAGCTGGCCTCACACCTTGATTACTGAGGACAGATTTTCATCTCTTCTGAGAGAGAGATTGAGTTTCTTCTTTCATGTATATCTATATCTATATATTCATCTATATGCCTATATCAGCCGTGGGCAAACTATGGCCCGCGGGCCGGATCCGGCCCGTTTGAATGAATAAAACTAAAAAAAAAAAAAAAGACCGTACCCTTTTATGTAATGATGTTTACTTTGAATTTATATTAGTTCACACAAACACTCTATCCATGCTTTTGTTCCGGCCCTCCGGTCCAGTTTAAGAACCCATTGTGGCCCTCGAGTCAAAAAATTTGCCCACCCCTGGTCTAGGGGCTTCCTCTCTGTTGCCCTAACTCAGTGTTCCCCAGAGTTCCCTTAGTCATGAGTCAGCCAGACTCCTCCCCCACCTACTGAACCATAATCCCCAGCACAGGACCCCAGGAAGCTGGCGATTCTCATGGGCTTTCACTTCCAGTGACTCAGTAAGTCTACTGGGGAGAAGTATTTTAGCAGCTACCCAAGAGCTTCTAATGCCCGGCCTGCTGCTGTAGCACTCCCTGATTATTGGAAAATGTCTGGTTATAAATTTGTCTTGAAGACTAGGGCTGTGGATTATTCATCTTGTAGCCCCAAGGCCTCCCGGGCGCCTGGCCTATAAGAAAGAGTGGGTGGAAAGGTAGATGAATTGATCATTCTTTTCATCACTGTTGACGTTTTTATAACCAAGCGGAGTTCCATCCACTCAGCACTGCAGATATAGCCAATTACTCTGACGCGGGTGCAGGGAAAGAAATTGGTGTTTATTGTATAGCACTACACAGGGGGACCAGGCAGCTTGTGCTGGAAAATCTGAATTCCCGATGGTTTACAGACAAGAGGTTTTATAGAGCAGAAATCATGAGTAATCGTGAGTAAAGAGTCCAGGGTTGTGGGCTGTGTCGATGGTCAGTGCCTACGCAAGCTTCAGCACTCTGACTGGCATCCTGTCCAGGTCTTGAACAGGGGAGGTCTGTAAGACATCTTGGGGTTGTGAGTCAGTGACAGTGAACAGAGCTGTACATTTCATGCTTAACAGGTTATATTCTTCTGTTATCTTTTATTTAATTGATTTTAGAGCAATGAATGGAGAAAGAGAGAGAGAGAAACATCAATTGGTTGCCTCCCGTACATGCCCTGACTGGGATCAGACTCAAAACCTAGGCATGTGTCCTGACCAGGAATTGAACCTGCAATCTTTTGGTTTACGGGATGACATTCCAACCAACTGAGCCTCCCAGCCAGGGCCCTTCTCTGTTATCTTAAGCAGACATATATACATTTTGCAACTTGCTTTACAGGCAGGCTACAGGCCCCAGGACACAAATACATTCCAGTGCAGTTATGACTCTTTTTTTTTTTTTTTTTTTAATATTTTATTGATTTTTTACAGAGAGGAAGGGAGAGAGATAGAGAGTTAGAAACATCGATGAGAGAGAAACATCCATCAGCTGCCTCCTGCACATCTCCCACTGGGGATGTGCCCGCAACCCAGGTACATGCCCTTGACCGGAATCGAACCTGAGACCTTTCGGTCCGCAGGCCGACGCTCTATCCACTGAGCCAAACCGGTTTCGGCGTCTCTTAAGAAGAGCTAATTTCATAACTAACTAAAGCTACATTCTAATATATCTAATCTGCTATGATTTGGCCCAGACAATTCTCTGTCGTGGTCTGTGCACTGCAGATGTTTAGCAGGGTCCCTGGCTCTGCCCACTTGATGCCAGTAGCACCCTCACCCCCAGTGTAACAATCTAAATGTCCCCAGACATTCCCAAATGTCCTCTAGAGACAAAGTCACCTCCAGCTGAGAACCACTGTTCTAGATGTAATACCTACCGTCCAAATCTGAGCAGGCTGTGCTTCCTGGACCAATAGAGAGCAATCTCTGTATTCCTTTTAAACTCTCTGTTCCCTTTACCTTAATTTTCCTTCTAGGTGCTCTGCTTAGAAACACTAAACAACATAGTAAGCACATTAAGCCTGGAAACTGTGCTACCTGGTCCCGATTGCCCTTTCTGCCTCTAGTCATATATTTACCCACGGGCTCAGGGGTGTTGTGTCAGTGTAGGACACTGTCCGTACTTTTCAGTGAGTCAAAACAACAGAATCAAAACATTCACAAGCCAAAAGGAAGTTAGGACCCACCTGTGTCAGAATCACCTGGGGAGTTCATTAAAATACCCACAGCACTGAGCCTGGGAATCCGCATTTTAACAGCACTTAACGTTGGAGAATTCATTTCGATTGGGGTGTATAGAGTCTCCAAATCTGACTACATATAAGAACCACCTAAAGAGCTTTTTTAAATCTGATTTTTAGCCTGGCCCTGGCAGAGTCTGATTCAGAAAGCAGAGCCTACAAGTCCGCACAGTTTCATCGTGTTGGTGATGTTAATTCCCAGGAGGTTTGGGAGCCGTCGTTGGCTTCCATCTTCCTTTACAGACAGGCAGGCTGAAGGCAGAGGCATGACATGGCCCGTCACCGAGTCTCCCATCTCCAGCCTAGTGATCATATTTTAAATATGTAATGAAGAGCCTGAAAAAAATAAACTTAATGGAGCTTTTTCTCACTCTCCCAGTCTGTGAAGATGAGGTGTTCTTTCAGAGCCCGCACTGGAGTTCAGCAGTTTTATTGGTGATACGTGTTGATCAAGACATAGAAACACAAGTTCCCATTCATTGCATTCTGAGTTTTCTTTTGTTTTGGTTGCAGTGGTTGAAAAGTATGATTATGTGTTTCCAGAAAATGGCTTGGTGGCGTACAAAGATGGGAAATTCTTGTGTAAACAGGTGGGTTCTTGAGTATCCAACTACTGAACCGCTGTCTACTACTAGTGAAATGTTTTCCAAAAAGGTATTTGACACGGCCACCTCTGGGGAGGTACATTTGGGAGCTGAGGAAAGGTGGGAATGAATCTTCGCCCTGTATATTTTTACATTTGGAATGTTGAATCATGGAACTGTTACATATTCCAAATTGTTATCTATATTTTTATAATTGTTTTTTAAGGACACTTAATCTAATATTTCTGTTGTGATAGCAGAGGCTGGGTCAAACGCCCTCACTACAAGCGTATTAAGAAGTTCTATGTACTTAATACTCTTGTCAATATTAAGATCATTCTGTTCAAATACAATATCTGAGAAAGCCACAGTGGAACAAATATATTTTGTGTATTTTGATTGAATAAAAGCAGCACCAATAAACTCTGTGAGCCTTCCATGAAGCATTTGAAAGATAATGAATACAGAAATCTTGACTAAGGAAGCAAAAAATGCTTTTGACTGAGCCCTTTCCGGTTTGCCTTAGGGCAGTGATGGTGAACCTTTTGAGCTCAGCGTGTCAGCATTTTGAAAAACCCTAACTTAACTCTGGTGCCGTGTCACATATAGAAATTTTTTGATATTTGCAACCATAGTAAAACAGATTTATATTTTTGATATTTATTTTATATATTTAAATGCCATTTAACAAAGAAAAATCAACCACAAAAATGAGTTTGCGTGTCACCTCTGACATGCGTGTCATAGGTTCGCCATCACTGCCTTAGGGTCTCAACCAGAGAACAAAGGGAAAGAAGGGAAAAGGTGGTGGAGGCGTCATCCTCGCTGCCACATCAGCCGGGTGACCCTGACTGACAGTGGCTGACGATCATTTTAAAAGTGCCTCCCACTGATGAAGTAACTCCAGTGTCTTCTTTATCCTAGAGTATCCAAGGTCACTTGGGTGAGGCCCTAATCCAAGACTTAATCAACTACTGTCTCAGCTACATTGCAAAAATTCAGCTCCCAAAGAAGAGGTGAGTTTGCTTTTCGCAGAGGCTGCCAGGAATGTGGAGGGATGGCATTGGGTGGGTTGGTGCTCTTTTAAGAATCCCTGGAACCCTTCTGTAAAGCCAGGGGTAGAAGAATGAGTATGCAAATGATGGCACGTCCACTTGATGGAAATTGAAAAGAACATGCTTTCAGAGGCGACCGGTAGGGGAAATGCCTGTGAGTCAGCAATGTGGAAAAGCAACATAAACCCCAGGCCGGGAAGTCTCAAACTGGAGGCCCGCAGAGCAAAGCCCACACAGCCAAGTTTGCTTGGCCCACGGTTAAACCATACCTGGATTAGCTGCGAGCATCTAAAAGTCTGATTTCACATATTGGAATGTCTGGATTTCAGGCTTTTGCTGCACCTGAAGACCCGACAACTGGATGCCCACATAGCAGCACTCCCCTGCCCCCACCCCAGTCTTTCACAGGCCACTTCTCCCATCTTTCTGACTTCTGCAGGCATTGGGTTTAGGGACCCACCTCTTGGATTCTGTTATCTCAATTCCCATTTTTATTTATTTTAACTTTTAAATAATTATTGTTTTCAGAGAAGAAGGGAGAGGGAGAGAGAGGTAGAAACATCAATGATGAGAGAGAATCATTGATCGGCTGCCTTCTGAGCACCCCACACTGGGGATCACACTCCCCACACTGGAGATCGAGCCGGCAACCGAGGCACGTGCCCTGACTGGGAATTGAACTGTGACCTTCTGGTTCATAGGTCGACGCTCAACCACTGAGCCACGCCGGCTGGGCAAATAACAATAATGTACATACATGCCTACAGTTAAAAAATTGGCGGGAAATGGACACTTGTTAACAGCGGCTGTATCATGGTGGTGAAGGTACAGGTGATTTCTTTGAAAGACTTTTCATTTTATTTTCAGTGTTCTGCACTCTATATTTAACACCTTAATGATCAGAGGGAGAAACATTTTTAAAATGGCATTTAAACTTCAGAGCAACACTGCACTTTGGTTACTCCTCATCTGAGGATATTTTTTCCATTTATTTTTAAAGAGAGTGGAAGGGGGGGCGGGGGGAGACAGAGGGAGAGAAACATCGATGTGAGAGAGACACATTGATTGGCTGCCTCCCGCACAGGCCTCCACCTGGGCTGGGGTTGAAGCCTGCAACCAAGGTACATGCCCTTGACCGGAATTGAATCCGAGACCCTTCAGTCTGCAGGCCGTTTCTCTATCCACTGAGCCAAACTGGCTCGGGCGGCAATGCTGCACTTTAAAGACTAGCAGAATTGATGGGACAGGTGCCCCTGCTCAGCACCTCCACTGAGAGGGAAGGGGCTTCCCTTTCCACAGGGGTCTCATAGGATGAGACGGGCTGGACCCAGCTTGCAGCTGGGTGAGGGCACGTGGGCATTCATTATCCTGCTCTGTCTACTTTTGTGTATATTAGAAATTCTCCATAGTAAAACGTAAAACTGCATCTTACATCCCAGGCCAGCTCAGTCTTTCCGTTAAGCATTAAGGAAGGATAAAAAAGGCAAGCAGAATCCTGTCCTCAGATAGGTGTCACCTCAAGAGGGAGATCTGTGTGCGGAGCAGCAGTTCTGAATTAGCGTGACATGGTTGCTGAATTCAAGAAGCAGAACTGAGACCCAGCTTGATCGGCCTTTGCCCACATTTCTCAGCAGTACTAGCTGTCGCAGTAAGACTTCGGTGCGGAGTTGAATGCTAGGCAAACCGCCTTAATCCTGATTTTTAGGATAGAAGGCTTTCTAAGATGTATCGGCTTCCCTTTGTGCCATGGGAATAGAGCAATACTGTCCCTGAGTTGGGGAAAATTAATTGAGCTCTTTTTCTGACAGTTTAGGACCCGCAGCCCTAGGGTCGCCCTGGGAATGGTCCCCAGTCCCCTACCTCCCAGTGTACATGTGGAAGGTGTAGGGGACATGGCTGGTCTGCACCAACTCCAGGACCCCTGGGGGGGGGGGGGTGAGAGAAAGTGTCCCAGGTGCACTGCAAGGTAGGCACAGCCGGGGAGAGGAGCTGGGGGCGCAGTGTACTGTGAGTACTCACTGGTTCCCAGTATGCAGATGACTTCTGCATAAACTGGAACGTGTGGTTTTCACAAGACCCTTCAGAGGTAACCAGAGTGGGTGCCAGTAGCCCCTTTCTGAGGCTAGAGAGGGCCCAGAGTCGCCCAGCCCAGTAAGAGGGGCCTTGGCCTTGCACAGGGTCCTCGCTCTGCACGCGGCCTGTGTCCTCAGCATTTACAGGTGGCGCTGGCTGGACATCGGGGCTGTAGGGCGGGGATAGCAGAGGGTCCAGGGAGAAGGAGTCAGCCTCACAGGCATCCCTGCTAGAACCGGAAGACACTTCAGAGCACACCGTCTGTAAACAAAACACTTCGGTCTCATTTGTCAGAATAAATAGCTTACAAGTTACTTGAGTTTTTAAGAAACTCTTTTTGAAATTCAAACTGGAAACATGGTGGGGAAAAGTGCTTTTTTAAGAAACCCCTTCATTTAAGGTAACTTCAAAAGGGTCAGGCTGTTCTCATTTTCTGTCAGGTCAACCCGTCAGAAACAGCCCGCCAGTGGGTGACGAGTTTCCTCAGTTCCTGGGAGTTTGTGGGTGACCCTCAGAGCCTTTTCCTGGGCCACGTTGCTTGGTAAAGCAGTGACGTTAGGAGGTCCCTGGCAGAGTTGTCTGGGACATACATTTTCAAACTCCTCAGGGAACTTTGAGAGCTGGTCATCATTTGTGTTGACTTTTAGATTCTCTGCCCAATGCCAGCCCTATTGAACAGAATAGAATGGGAGTTTAGGATTTCTGTAGCCACATCAAAATAGAAAAAACAAAGGAACAGGTGAAATTAATTTCAGTGTTTCATTTAGTCCCATATATTCAAACTGCAATTATTTTAACTAGTGAACATAAATCATTATTATTGATGATTACATTCCTTTTCCTACTAAACCTTTGAAATCGAGTCTCAGTTGAATGAGCTGAATTTCCAGGCTCACAGCGGCATGTGGCTCGTGGCTGCCAGGAGGCCCCGCCCAGCGGAGCGTGGACCACACCAGCCTCTGCCTTTTGGAATCGCCCAGCTTTTCAGCCCGTCTGTCCATCTAGAATGTTGCCCGAATGGGTGATGTACCTCTGTCCCCTTCCTCTCCAGGGGCACTTTCATCGAATTCCGGAACGGGATGTTAAATGTGTCTCCTATTGGACGAAGCTGCAGCCAAGAGGAACGCATTGAATTCTACGAGCTCGATAAAGTGAGTGTTTCTGAAGCATCCTGGGTCTGGGAAGGTAAGAGGGGCCACGTCCTGGCCACAGTTACAGTGTGCAACACAGTAGACAGCCGGTGTCTTTTTGTCTTTCTCAGAAAGAAAACATACGACAGAAATTTGTAGCAGATCTGCAGAAAGAGTTCGCAGGAAAAGGCCTCACGTTTTCCATAGGTATTGTATGTTCAAGCTTTGCCGGGAGTGTGTGGTGGGCGGGTGCGTGCCTGAAGTTGGGCTGTGCCGTCTGCAGGGGGGCAGGAGGACTTCAGGAGCAGTCCATCCGTAGGAGAAACCCACTCCCCTGTGTGATGGGCCCGGCAGAGACTTGCCCTGCTAGGTAATGGCTTCCAGCTGCTGGGCTGGGCTCTAGGTTCTCACCCAGCAGGAGCCCTCCTCCCTGCATTTCTCCTCCTGGTCAGAAATAAGAGCACCTTGCATAGTAATGAAGAGTAAGAACTTCCCCTCACACCTGTGGGCAGCCAGGCACCTTAGTGAGCTCCATAGCAGAGAAGGGATGGGAGCCTCTTCGGTACATTAGACTGAATTAGATGTCAGCTCGGTTGGTTCTGTAAATGAAGACACTGAGGCCCAGAAAGGAAAGGCTTTATTCACGACGATGGACCAGCACGCGGCCGTTTCTGGTGACTGATGCACTCCTTCCCACGCTCATGTCTCAGGCTTGTTTTTTTGGTAGAATAAGCCTGTCAAATGCTTCAGGCAAGCCGATCTCCCCCGTCAGTGCCGATCTCTCCTGTCAGTGCCGATGAGTCATTACTCAAAGCCCTCTCATTTACTAGCGCTAATGAATGTGCGGGTTGTGGGGAGACTGGGACTGCAGAGGGAGTATGTGTAATAGATGAGTGGGTGGGCTTTTAAGCATTGTCGAACTGTGAGATGAACACTGTTCTGACACAGCTTTGAAAGGGTTTTTGTTGCGGTGAAAGCTGCCTGTAAATCCCCTCCCCTGTGATTTTCATTGTCCTGCAAGACGAGCTGGATGCAGCCGCTTCCAGGCATTCTCCACTCGGAGCTGAGGAGCTGAGCGAGTGGAAGCTGGAGGTCAGCACCACTGAATGGGGCTCTTACCAGATCTCCCCCAGCATGCTTCACTCACTGACAGACCAGCTAAATGCAGTGCCCCCCTCGCTCTGCGGGGTCCTCTGGGTCCCACTTTCAGGTTTTAGGTGGAGTAATGTTGGGAAAACACATAAGGTGGAATGAACCTCTAGAACCTAGCCCTAAAGGAGTGTAAGCAGCGGCTCGAGGATCCAGTCCATTGCACACTCCTTCCAGTGACACGTCGTTAGCCTCCCTCTCACCCTCAGCTTGTGTGTCCCCTCCCCACTTGGCAGGAGGCCAGATCAGCATCGATGTCTTTCCTCATGGATGGGACAAGAGGTACTGCCTGGGACACGTGGAAAAGGACGGCTATAAGACCATTTATTTCTTTGGAGACAAAACCATGCCAGTGAGTATGGAAGTGTTTTTGCGGTTTCATTGTTTGGTTTGGGCTTGAAGGGAGGAAATGGACAAATGGGCGTTTTCCCTTCACCCACACATTCCCCAGCCCAGCTCAAACTGAGGGATGCTTCTGTCCTCCGGAAGGGTGTGATTAGGGTGGTTAAGGCCCCCTCCCCTCCCTGCTCCGACACCTGACACCTCAGTGGAGGTAAGAATCCAGTGAGCCTTCACTTTGGCTTTTGAATTAAATATTGCCCTCCTCCAGTGCCTTCCAGAACACCTGACCCAGGGCTGCTGTCAAATCCTCTTCGCATTGCAGAGCCCTTGCCATTCTTTTTTCTCCGTATTTTGTTTCCCAGAGGCATTCATTTCGGTTCCAAATGATAGGAGACAAGGAGTCTGGAATTTGGGAGGAGGTGGGTCAGTCCTGAGCATCACACACAGGGTACAGGAGCCCCCTAGTCCAGGACTGACTCTAAGCTGGAACTGAGAGCAGAGCCCGGTGTTGAAGGGCAGTGCCAGCAGGAGGAGTCCCTGGCGGGCATTTCCCCGGAGCCCTCTGGCAGCCAAGCAAGGCTCTCCTCAGGACAGGCGGGTGCCAGGACATTGTCACCGTGAGGCCCGAGGGAGGCTCAGCGCCAGGGGTTCCTGCCCAGTCTCAGGCTCAGCGTCTCCCTTTAAATTCCTCTCACCCTCTGTGCCCTTCCGTGGTTACCTTGCCATGGGGCGTCCTGGGCCGTACTGCACGCAGCAGGTGCATCATAAATGCTGCATAGGGAGTTTTTTAGCCCTTCACTCTCTGGTCCCCTCCAGAATTCTTGCTTCCTTCAGCTAAGATCTATCCCAGGTGGCCCTGCCTTTCAACATGAAAGGCACTTCTGGATATATAGTTTCGTGTCCTTTCTGAATGATGAAATGGAGATTCAGAAAGGGTAAGTAACTTGCCCGAGCTGGGAGCACCAGAACAAACTCCCTGCTCTTTTAAGAGTGTGCTTTCCCGTCAGCAAACCCTCTCCAGCGAGTGAGAAAGGTTCTAATTCCCAAAGGAACGCGTTCTTTTCAGGAGGCGTATCGGCCAGCCTTTTCCTAATGACAGAACCAGTTTCTGGTCACATCCCGCACCCAGCACTCCGGACGCAGCGGTGCTTTCAGTACCGGCTTTGGGAGAAGTTAGCTGATGCAATGACCCCGAGGTCTCAGGAATGGCTAGGAGCTTCTTCAGTCCTCCCATGGGCGCCGTCTCCTCCAGGCTGAGGAGAGAGCTATCGGACAGGAGAGAACACCTTTCTGTGAGGAGGCGTTCTGCTGTGCGTTCCAGGTCCCTCAGCTGGGACTTGGCACAATGCAGCTTAGTTCTTGAACAAGTCAGAAAGTGACTTCCCTTGGGAGTTCTTCATTTGTGAATTTGTTTCCTAGTCTTTTTAACTGCTACATCGTCACACATCAATTGTTTTTCTAAATCTTGCCTGCTTTTAAGAAATGGATACTATTTTTAATGTTTTTATTGATTTCAGAGAGAGGAAGGGAGAGGGAAAGATAGAAACATCAATGATAAGAGAGAATCATCATCAGCTGCCTCCTGCATGCCCCCTACAGGGGATCGAGCCCGCATGTGCCCTGACCGGAATCGAACTGTGACCTCCTGGTTCATGGGTCGATGCTCAACCACTGAGCCACACAGGCCGGGGTAAAAGTGGATATTATTCCATGGAGGTTCCCCCACCCTCATTCTTAAGTCATAAGTATGGAGAAGAAAGAATAAGTCACCTGTCGTCACAGCTGATGTGCCTCCCAGGCTTTCCTCTCTGCACAGATATGATCGCACATGTGGGACTCCTGCATGTTCATTGTTTACTTCCTGCTTTTGTTCTCAAACCATATTTTATTTCCCCCACGTTAGTGAGTCTTCTCTGCAAACAAGATGTTAGTGGCCATTTAACATTCTGTCATTGGAGCGTAGTTCATTCACCCGTTTCCCTAGGAGAGGCGGCTTCTTGCTGTTGTAACGAACACTGGTCAGCGCTCTCACATCATTCTTTGCCCTCAGCTGTTCCTCTTGTCAGTGGTTTCCTGGAAATGGGAGTGAACAGTCCAGCATCTCAGCCTTTTAACAACATGTCGATTCTTAAAACTTTAGGCACAGAGCTGTCAAATACTAGCTTTAAACACTGTTCACATTCGGGAATAGACACTTTGAAAGCTGTTTTCTCTCTGTGTATCAAGGCAGATGTTTTTGCAGCTTCCAGGGAAGTGGCACCTGAGCTAAGAAGCCATTTCCCTGCCGAGCACCCCAGGCTCAGACCTGCCTGCGAGTCCTCTGACGGGACCGATGCTGCACCAGGGGTGCCACCTGCTTTGGGCACCTCCAGAGAGCAGAGTAAAGGACGAGGCCTGGGCCTTGCTTTTCTGAGTACTTGTCAGCTCTGGAAACCCCT
>NW_005875540.1:7138-11987 GCF_000147115.1 Myotis lucifugus | reverse complement strand
AGAAGAAGGATGGACTGGAGATAGTGGCTATGCACTGGCAAGGGTGATGCACGTCTCTGCCTGTGAGCACCGACCCCAACTGCGGTGTGTCTGGGCGGCCACGGCGGCAGGCTCCCGGCGAGGACTCGGCAGGGACCAGCTCGGGCCGCATGGGAAACCACACGCCCTCAGTGGGAGCACTGCGGTCAGACCGCTAATCAGGGAGCCAGCTTTCCCAGAAGAGAGCAGTTACCCCGGACACCGTGCCAACGACTCGGGTTAAAAATACGGTTACAGAAATTTCCAATCAGCACAGGATGGGAAGGTGGGCGCAGACCACAGAGACGGGCTCCAGCGCAGCAGACAGTCCTGACCAGCAGTTTCACGATGATGAGAGTTTTCCTCAGGCACAGGAGGACTCAAACAAAGGCAGCTGCAAAGCCATCAATTATCTGCTGGGGAAGCGAGGGCTTGCACCTAACCGTCTTCATTCTGCCCCATTAAGCACAGATCATGGAAGTCTCTGTATCGCAGATAGGTCACCATGTGGAACATTTTATTCCCATTTTAAAGTACATATTTATTCAGATGTTTTCATGACTTTATTACTTATAATCGTTGTAAATTAATATGAATTAGAGCCGAGGCAATTGTGAATATAAAGATGGGAATTTATCTGAAGAAACCTGAAACACTAATTCGAAAGAATATATGCACCCCGTGTTCACTGCAGCGTTAGTGACAACAGCCAAGACCTGGCAGCAGCCCAGGTGCCCGTCAGGAGGTGAGTGGATGAAAAGCTGTGGTGCATGTACACAGTGGAATACGACTCGGCCATGAACAGAGGAAATCTGACCCTTCGCGACAGCATGGATGGACCTGGAGAACATTATGCTAATTACAATAAGCCAGTCAGAGAAAGACAAATAACATATGATTTCACTCACATGTGGAATTATTATTTATTATTTTTTTAAAATATATTTTTATTGATTTCAGAAAGGGAGAAGGAGAGAGAGGGAAACATCCACGATGAGAGAGAATCATTGATTGGCTGCCTTCTGCACGCTCCCTACTGGGGACTGAGCCTGCAACCTGGGCATGTGCCTTTGGCCGGAATCAAACCTGGGACCCTTCAGTCTGCAGGCCAACGCTCTATCCACTGAGCCAAACCAGCCAGGGATTACATGTGGAATTTAATGAACAAACTTAACTACCAAGCAAAGTAGAGACAGACTCACAGATAGAGACGAGGCAGACAGCTCTGGAGGGGAAGGGGGTCCTGGGAGTGGGCGGAGGGAATTGAGCCAAAAAGAAAAAGAAGAGCAGGAGCTCATGGACATGGACACAGGCTGTGACTGTGGGGGAGGGGAGGGAGGGGTGGAGGTGGAAGAGGGCATAGAGGAGGTAAACAGCGATGGAAAAATAAAATAAATATATTTTTTTATTTTTTGTATAGCAATATAATCCTGAAAACAGATTCAGGATGAGAGGCAGACGGGCCAACTATGTTTAAACTTTTGTAAGAACTTAAAATGTAAGAAACAAACAAATTACAATGACAATGTAGTCATAAAACATGTTTGTCTTTGTGTCAAGGTTTTATAAAAACTAATTCACCAAATGAGATTCTCTTTCTTAATTTGATGTATATTCCTTCTTTTGATTTTTAGAGAAAGAGAAGGGGAGAGGGAGAGAGAAACATCGACGTGAGAGCTAACATCGATCTATCAGCTGCCTCCCCCCCCGTGCTCCCCCTGGTTGGGAGCCAGCACCGCCCCCCCGCGCCTGTGCCGTTTCTGTGTTTTCCCTTCGCCGAATTTTGATGCACGGGACGACACCCAACCAACTGAGCCACACTGGCCGGAGCTTTATGTATATTTCTTAATGCTGCATAATGCCAATTTGTTCCATATAATATTTTTTTCCAAATTAGTTTACCCATATAGATGATGTTCTTTTTGACCCCTTAATAATTTAGCTCTAATGTGGTACTATTGACAAAAACTTTATCTGCTATTGAGTTAATTCTATAGAACAGAAATCATCTGAGTCTTTTGATTATTTACTATCAACTGTTCTAGCTTAAGTTCTTCACAGTGTTCATGAAATAGTGTAGATGAGTTGACAGGAACTTCTGATTTATTCCTATAGATGTGAAAGTGCCACATGTAATAAGTGGTTTCTATATGGATTACTCTAAAACCCACAAATTGTATTTATTCTTCTATTAAGATAAATAGTTCAAATAGCAAATCATGTGATATATTTTGGATGACATGTTGCATATTTTTTGACATGCTGATAACGTGTTAAAGCATATTCTTCCAATTGCAACTTTGGATC
Organism: Myotis lucifugus; assembly: GCF_000147115.1. NCBI lineage: Eukaryota > Metazoa > Chordata > Mammalia > Chiroptera > Vespertilionidae > Myotis > Myotis lucifugus. Next base: position 9,662 of record NW_005875540.1, on the reverse strand, counting down.
TAGTTTCTTTTTACAGTTGAAATTACATTCAAGCAGAGAGATAACTTATTAATGAGGTGCTGAATTTCCCAAAATGACTAATTTTAAAGTATTCTGAAGTGCACTCTGAAGCAACTTAAAGAATACAAGAGAACTGTGCATCTGATAGATGGAAGTGATGATAATCAAACCAGAATGAAGTGGGCATTAATTTTACAGGCATTCAACAGAAATACTAGATATTTTTAAAGCTGTATATTGGCATTTTCAAATATAATTTCAAAGATCCTGCTTACTTTGTTTTAAGAGTAATTGTCTGCTAATAGTAAATAAAAGCACCTTAAGAGATGAAAAAGTACGGTACTTAATATACTTAAGGTCATGACTGTTGTGTGGTCGCAGATTAAAAGTGTAAAATATAGCCTCGCTGGGGTAGCTCAGTGGTTGAGCATCGACCCATGAACCAGGAGGTCATGGTTGGATTCCCCATCAAAGCACATGCCCGGGTTGTGGGCTCCATCCCCAGTTTGGGGCATGTAGGAGGCAGCCGATCAATGATTCTCTCTCATCATTGATGCTTCTATCTCTCCCTCTCCCTTCCTTTCTGGAGTCAATAAAAATATATTTTTAAAAAATCCCATATAATAAGAGCCTAATATGCTAAGTGTCCGGTCGTCTAGTCAGCTGTTCAACCAATCAAAGTGTAATATGCTAATGATATGCTAAGGCTGCTCAACTGCTCGCTATTATGTGCACTGACCACCAGGGGGCAGACTCTCTGACTGGTAGGTTAGCTTGCTGCTGGGGTCCGGCCAATCGGGAATGAGCAAGCTGGGCTAGACATGCCCTGGAGCCCTCCCGTGGTCCCTCCCTAGCTGTCCAACCTCCCACGTCTCTCCCCAGCCCCAGTCGTGCACTGGTGGGGTCCCTTGGCCTGGCCTGTGCCCTCTCGCAATCCAGGACCCCTCGGAGGATGTTGGAGAGCCGGTTTTGGCCCGATCCCACAGGCCAGGCTGAGGGACCCCACTGCTGCACAAATTCGTGCACTGGGCCTCTAGTGTAAAACATAAAACCAATGGAAGTAGATGAATGTACTCTCATTCGTTGGCAGCAGACACCACATAAATAGTCTGAGTAGAGCAATTTTTGGTGGCTTTTTGAAAATGTAAGCATAACACAGATTTGCCTTCAAAAAGATTGTAATCAAGTCAGAGTTGTCAGAGGTTTGTGCTTGAATGACTCAAGAGGATTTCCTGTATTGGTCACGGAAGAGCCTGTTGATAAGGTCCGAGGGGCTTGCTAGTTGTGGACTCTATTGAGGAAACCAGCCCAGTATATAATGTGTCAGCAAGTCTATCCGTGGCAAACAACACAGTTTATTTCTCACCCACACTCCATGTGCATTACATACTCCAGGCTAAAGAAGCAGTCTCTACTGGGTGTGGTAAACACACAATACAGTACACAGATGATGCATTATAAAATGGTACACCTGAAACCTATATAATTTTATTAACCAAAGTCACCCCATCCATTCAATGAAGAACAGACACGGTCTCTAACGGGGCGTTACTGGTCTTGTGGTAAGGCCAAAGGAGGCATGCCGAGTCATCGGCTGACTCAGCACTTTCTTGGCAGTTGCACGCATCTCTTCTGCTCAGAAGGGAACGCACATCATTGCATCGGCCCAAGCAAGCCACATGCCCACCCCTCAGCCCATCAGAAAAGGGACATGGAATGAGAACTACAAGGAGGGAAGCCCATTTTTCAAGCATTAAAGTAATCCAGGATACTTATGAAATGCCTCCAATACTGAGTAACTTTGTGACCTAGGAAAAACACTTCCTCTCTTAAGCCTCAGTCTCCTTGCCTATAAAATATGAACAGTATTTAGTCATGGAGTTAAAGGCAGAATGAAAATCAATATAGAAAGCATTTAAAGTTAGGCAGGAACTCAATAAATGGTAGCTACTCTTATGAATTCCACATGAAGGTAGAGCAATAGATCCTTATGTTTCAAACAAGTCTTGAGCAATAATACTAAAGCATTAAGGAAATTAATATGGAAAAGCTTACCCTGCTATTCCTTTCACTGGTTTATATATCATTAAATTACTTAATCAATATTGTTTGGGTGTATTTTTCTCAGTGTTGTCTGCCCCGGGACTTGTTCTGCAGTTCTGAGCTGCCGATGTGCTTCACGTGATACCTTTGATGAAAGGAGGACTCAATCTTTCCAGGACGGGATGCCAAAACCCAGTACATCTCAGGACGCAGTGACTGAGGCCAGGGGCGCGGGCCTGGGGGCCTGGCCTGCAGAGGGGCCCCGGCATGGCCTTCAGAAGGAGCCTTGATGCCGAGCGGCTGCAGAACCAGCAGCCCCACAAACCACAAACCTGGTAACCGAGAGCCCTGTGCTGCTTCCACGGTTTGAAATGTATCCCGAGGAAGGATTCCAGCCCAAACCAAAATTGGCGAAAATTCTTAGAAAATAGGAGGATCTGGGCGGCTCGGATCTGCTGAAATGAACGGCTGCTGACGAAGT
>NW_005875540.1:0-7030 GCF_000147115.1 Myotis lucifugus | reverse complement strand
AAGCATAGATGTGGCTTCAGGCGCTGGCCCTACTCCTTCTGGAAATTTGAATATTTGGTTTTCGTGACTCTACACTCTTCTCATTCTCCATTTTTTTACAAGGACGATTTTTTCCTCTTTGACGGAAAGTCTCCTTTCACGTTCTCATAGTTTACTCAGTTCCACTGGGATATTGTCAAATCCCTACATGCACTGCTACTTCACGTGGCATTTTCTGCCTTCCCACCTCGCTCCTGAGTGCTCACTAGCTCAGTGATGGCGAACCTTTTGAGCTCGGCGTGTCAGCATTTTGAAAAACCCTAACTTAACTCTGGTGCCGTGTCACATATAGAAATTGTTTGATATTTGCAACCGTAGTAAAACAAAGACTTATATTTTTGATATTTATTTTATATATTTAAATGCCATTTAACAAAGAAAAATCAACCAAAAAAATGAGTTCGCGTGTCAGCTCTGACACGCGTGTCATAGGTTCGCCATCACTGCACTAGCAGCCAGTGAGTGTACTTTTTATGACTTTCAGTGTCTGACACCGCGCTGCTATGAGGAGACTGTATGAACAAGCACGTGCTCTGTTTAGAAAGCCGCTTGTCATTTCTCCTGGCTTTACTGCCACCACACCTACAGATCACAGTGTTCCTCACACGTCATGACGGTCTAGGGCTGCCTGAGTGGAAGAACCGATCGATTTTAGCTGAGGAAACGCTTGCTGTGGGGCCTGGCTAAGAAGGCCCAGGTTAGACGTGTACTTGTCCTACTTCATTCTCTGAAAATGAGTGTTAGAGGGACGCTGGGGCTGGAACCATGGGCGCCTTTCCTTGCATGAAGTCAGCACAGAGCACAGATCCTTGCAGCAAACACGTGGGAGGCTGGGCGAGAGAGGAAACTGAGAATTAGTATCAGGATGGAAGCTCTGGAGTGAACACCCGCCGGGCCTCCGATCCGAGAAGTAAGAGGCTAGCACAGGAGGCTGCGGATTTGGGCCGGGTGAGCCACAACCCATCGGGATCTTGCGAGCGTTCACACCAGGAGGAAAGGGACAGTGCGGCAGCTGTTACGCGTGGGTGAACCCCACGGGCAAAGGCTCACTTCCTCGAGTCCCGGGAAGAATGCGGGCCCAGGCGCCCACGGCCATCCCAGCATCAGCACCTGGGGGAGATCTACCCTTTGGGAAGCGGGGCCTTGGGAGGCGAGGGTCAGATGGGCCGTGGGGAGCTCTGCTCGGGGCTTTAAGCACATGCACAGGAGCTGAGACCGTGACTCACAGTGAAGCTGTCCTCGAAGTCCCGGTTATTGCATTCTTCGGCGTGTAATTACTCAAGGAAATCGGCCGTCGGTCTTTGCCGGAACGTCTACAAGCAGCCATGCCAGGCGCACTTGTGTGGGTGGCCGGGCGGGGCCTTATTCTTGAGGGTTTGGGCTCTGGCTGAGAACTTGCGCAATGATGATGCCGAACAAAGGGTTATTGGGTTCTATTGGGCCCAATGGCCACAATCTCTCGATTACCCAGCCTTGATTGTCTGTATTGTGTCATTTGAGCAACACACCCTCTGTAGCTAGTGGTTCAGTGATATTCCTGGTGACTGCAGTTCCATGTCCCGAAAGAGGCCATGTTCTCCTGGCCACCTCCATTGCTTCCACAGGCCAGGCCCCCCTGCAAGTCAGACCGACTTGCTGCTTATCATGACGATGGCAACACTTTTCTCCTGATGGTTAAATGCCTCCCCTGGGTCTCCATTTGGCACCTTCCATCCCCATTGCCGTCTGCAAGCCTAGTACCATCATTATCTACCGCATACCTTCATTATCTACACCACAAAGACACCCCGGATCTTCTCAGCAACCGGCGGTTCTCCCACAGGCATAGTCCCTGTCACTTTTGTAAATGGGGTGGCCTGCGGGTGATGTAGAGGAACAGAGCTGGAGGGTTTCACAGCTCTGTGTAGACTGTCTAGCAATGCTTCTCTGAGGTGTTTTTTTTAAACTTATTTCACTAGTTTTCATAGAAGTTCTATTATTTCCATTTCAAAGCTATCTCATCAGTATGTCAGCACTATCTTTCCAGACTATAAAATCCTGTATCACAGGAGATCGCTTCCAAATCAATACATTATCTGTTCTCCAAATGTACCTGTTTTATCCTAACAGTTTTTCTAGTTCCTGCTGATATAAAGTTTCTAAATCGTCTTAGGAGCACAACTCCTCTTCTCCCTTAGGAGGCGCAGAACTTTCTTTGCCAAGCTTTAGTGGGACTTCCCTCTAGGTATTGGTCTGGTGGACTAGGGGACAGATGGGTGGAGACCCCCAGAAGGAAAACATATTGTCTCCCAGTTTAAGATCCCTGTGGCCCCAAAGAGCACATGAAGAGGGTGAACGTTCAACAGAGAAGACTGGGCCTCTGCTGTAGGTGTTCAGGGTTCAAGGTGGCCGGAGTCTTCAAGCTTGTGCACACATGTATCCGTTTGTCCCAGTCTGCGTCTCAGACTTCCATGTGCTTTTCCATCACAGCCCCGAGAATCAAATCTTTCCTGGAGCCAGCCGCCCCGGTACATCCTGAATCTTATTCTCAGTGTTCCCTTCTCCCCAGGTGACAGCGATAGGGTTCTTTACTTTGTGCAAGACTCTGTTGTTTCATAATTGTCTTAAATTGTTGATTAATCATATGTAGCCAATGATTGTTTTCTTTTGTTGTTGTTTTTCTAATCTATCCACATGCCTAAACGACAGCTATCTAATTCCATGCTCCTTATTCTGTCTACATTCTCCAAGCCTTTAAATATATACATTATTGCATCTAACAGTATATTCAGAGAGGAAGGGAGAGGGAGAAAGAGAGAGAGAGAAACATCAATGATGAGAGAGAATCATTGATCGGCTGCCTCCTGCACGCCCCCTACTGCAGATCCAGCCCACAACCTGGGCATCAAACCGTGACCTCCTGGTTCATAGGTCAACACTCAACTGCTGAGCCACGCCAGCCGGGTTTAACAGTATATTCTTTACACAGGTATCCTATTCCGTTTCATAACCTTTATCAATTCCCTGCAATTCAGCCATCTCATCATTCTACCATCAGCAGTGCTCAGTCCTGAATGTCGATTTTCCAGGAGTTATCTTGCTCCAAAATATCACCTTAGAGTTTGCCTCCTAGGACTAACTCTGCGTTAGCTGTCACAAGTCAGTTTCCCGAGGAAGAAGATTCTGGGTTGGAAATGTGCAGTAACAACATCTATCAAGGAATGAGGGACGTAGGATTGGGCAGAGGGAGAAATTACAGGGCAACGGAGTTGTAACAGAAACCTCAGGCCAGCCCATGTGGAACGCTGCAGCTGGGATGTCTGTCCAGGAATGTCCCGAGGCGGAAAGAAGTGGCACTTCCTACTAGATGTGTCCTTGAGAAGGGGGCGTGATCTCAGGTGAGGTGACGTCCTTTGGCCAAGGATGATTCTCAGGGAGGGACGTGGTGGTGACCCACCAGGCAGCGCTGTCCGCATCCAGGAGAAGAGAGGCCCTCAGCCCTGGGAGCAGAGGCCTGCCCCCGCCTCAGCCTCCACACTGTGGTCATATGTCTTTCAGTAAAATCCAACAAGACCTGCCCTAGCTGGTTTGGCTCACTGGATAGAGCATCGGCCTGGGGACTTAAGGGTCCCAGGTTCAATTCCGGTCAAGGGCATGTACCTTGGTTGCAGGCACATCCCCAGTAGGGGGTGTGCAGGAGGCAGCTGATTGATGCTTCTCTCTCATTGATGTTTCTAACTCTCTATCCCTCTCCCTTACTCTCTGTAAAAAATCAATAAAATATATTTTAAAAAATCCAACTGACCATCATGTTTCCAACGTGCGCCATCATGGCAGACTTTTACCACGGGCCCCATCTCTGGCGGATGTGCCTGCACAATCCCTTCCCTTAATGGGAGCAGGACCAGGGAATATAATGGGATATCGTTCCCGTGATTATGCTACTAATCAATTGACTTTGAGCTCATCAAAAGGAAGAGGTTTTCTTGGGTGGGCCTCGAATCCTGGGGTGAGTCCAATAAAAGAAAGCAAAGCATCTGAGAAATAGTCCCCTGATGGCCACTGACACGCAAGTTCCCACGTGTCAGAGGGCCGGGGGCCGGGAGGCCTCCAGATGCTCGGAGAATCCTGGCGGACGGCCAACAAGAAGACGGGACTCCCAATCATGCAACTCTAATAAATTCTGTCAAAATGCAGGTGAGCCTGAAGGAGGACTGAAGCCCAGATAAGACGGCAGCTCTGGTTCGGCTCACAGCTGAATTTCAACCTTGGAGGATGCTGAGCAGAGAACCTAGCTCAGCCAGGCCTGGACTTCGGACTGACAGGGACTCTAAGATAGTAAGTGGGTGTTGTTTTGAGCTATGGAGTGTGTGGTACCTTGTTATGCAGCAGCTAATCCCTAAGGACCACCATCTGAGACCCTCGGCAACTCAAACTTGACTTATTAATCCAGTAGGATTTCTCGAGATGAGAACATGTTTCAATGCTTTCCAGCTTTTCTCGTCCCACCCTCACACGCGTGGTTCTCATTCCTGCCTCTGGAGGTGCCCCGGGACCTGGTCTCCCTGTGGGGCTCCCGCTTCCTTCCTGCCCTGTCCAAAGCTTACACTTTCCTAAGGCCCGCGGTCCACATCTTCTACACGACAGTCAACCCACGTCTGCTCTGACCTTGTAAGGTCCCGAGAGGCTCTAATTCATTGCCTGGCAAACACACCCAAATACCAGGGAGACTCTGCCTTCCCAGCCCATTTCCCAACGCGGGGACCCGGAGCAGGGAAGATCCTGTGACTTCCGTCCCCGACTTCCCTGCAGACGGCAGCTCAGCTTTGCCAACACAACGTAAACTGTCGGTTAGTCATAGCAGCCAACTACTGCTTTCTTTCGTGACTACTTTAATGTGGTGCAGAGTTTGAATGAAGAGTTGGCTTCCGGGTGCCAGAGGGGCTTTCTCGATTATTTATTCTAAAAACTCCATTTTAGCCCTGGCTGGTTTGGCTCAATGGATAGAGTGTTGGCCTGTGGACTGAAGGGTCCTGAGTTCGATTCCTGTCAAGGGCACATGCCCTGATTGCAGGCTCGATCCCCAGTGGGGGGCGTGCAGGAGGCAGCCAATCCATGATTCTCTCTCATCATGGATGTTTCTATCTCTCTCTCCCTCTCCCTTCCTCTCTGAGATCAATAAAAATATATTAAAACAACAGCAACAACAACAAAACTCCCTTTTACGCACAATGAAAGTGAAGCACGAAGAGTTCAGAGGCTCCTGCCTCAGCGCTGAACGTGCGTAGAGAACCACTCTCTCCTGCTTCCTAGTTCACCAAGTTCATCATCAGAGGGGAACTAGGGACTCTGAGAAGAGACAGTGAGATCCGTGTTTGTCTGAATCATGAATCACTATTAACTTGGTCTGTCATGAGTGAAGGTGTCGCGGTAACAATGTCTAAACTTTAGAGGGTTTTTATGAACATTTAGTGGAGCCAGACAGAGGGGACTCCTGGGAGCAAGGTCTCCACAGACTGAGAAAAAGGCCTCGGAAAACAACAGCTGGCAGCTGCCTTCCAGGCATTTCATGTTCTGGAGGAAATGCAGGGCGGTTACAGGAAGGCGGAGCAAGCGGCCAGGGGCCCGGATCACAGGATCGTTCAGATTATGGGCTGTTTCATGGGGGGGTGGGCAAGGGGGGGGTGGGAGGTGGTCAGGGATTACAAGGCGGGAAAGGGGGCAGTTTACAGGTGTGGTGACCTTAGACGCACAGACGCAATGGACAGGGCTTGCTTCAGGCAAAGATGCACTTTGTGGTGTAGAAATTGTATGCGGGGGGCGGGGGTGACTCCCACCAGGACCTGCCCAGGTAGGGATTTTTGATCAGATCACCTGTGAGTTTACTCTCCACAGAACCGCTTTCTCACCCACAAGCTGTAACATTCTATTATGACGGGAGATCATTATAGGGTCCAATCGTGAGCGTGGACTCAGTCTCTCAAGCCTGACTTTGAACCCTATCCCTGCACGGTGCGATGCATGACATAGGGGATTTATTTAAACTCTCAGAACCTCAGTTTTATAAGTAAATAGTACAACTTATCCCTTACGGTCTTGGCACGATAATAATCGGCTCAATGACCTTTCATTATTATCTCTTTATTTTTATAACTTAAAGAAGTTTGTTGCGCTAAAAATTGACCTGGAAACGTGTCTGAAGAAGTGTGCCATGGTTTTAGGCTGGGTGACTTCTCGGTTCCTGGTGGCCATGTGACAAGGACAGGTTTAAGGCCTCAGGGGGAGTCCGTGATAAAACAAGAAGCACCCACTCACCGAATGGGGCAGATTAGAGGAACGGTTTTGCTAAAGCATTGATGTCAGCTATGCTAACAGTTTAAATTTTATTCAGATTATTTTAGCAGGTGCTCCCCAATCGGCCCTATACGGCTCCAGAATTACTTCTAGACTTTACCTTGGCAAGCCATCTTCCAACCTGTGAGTTCCCTGTGTGTGTGTGAAACCAAATGTGAATTTCAGATGGACATGATTTAAAGGTCCTTCACTGTGACCCTCTGATCACTGATGTTCTCCCATTGGCCATTAATTGCTTTCTGAAGTGTTAATTTTTTAAAATGTAAAATAATTCTATTGAAAAAAATGTAATTCTCAACATTTAATTGTAATGATTTGATCACTACAGTGGAACAAAGAATAAGAAATGAGGTAAAAGGGGGAAACTATTAGGAAAAAAGAAATGACATATAAAGAATAAAGAGGGTTTGCTAATCACTAATTTGCATGTTGTATCCAACAACTATAGAGAAACCAGGAGACTGGTTAGCAGTCCGTACAGGCGGCCCTGGCCTGTGTGGCCCAGTGGATAGAGTGTCAGCCTGTGGACCGAAGGGTCTCGGGCACATACCTGGGTTTCAGGCTAAATCCCTGGCCCTGGTCAGGCACATGAAGGAAGCAACCCAATCTCCCCTCTCAGACCTTCTCCAGGTGAGCGCTGACGTGCAGTCACTGCCCC
>NW_005875539.1:0-11880 GCF_000147115.1 Myotis lucifugus | reverse complement strand
GCTCATGAGCCATGGTTTGCCGTGCCACAGTTTGCCGACCACTGGCCCTAGAACAGTGATGGTGAACCTAAGACACGTGTGTCAGAGGTGACACACGAACTCATTTTTTTGGTTGATTTTTCTTTGTTAAATGGCATTTAAATATATAAAATAAATATAAAAATACAAGTCTTTGTTTTACTATTGTTGCAAATATCAAAAAATTTCTATATGTGACACGGCACCAGAGTTAAGTTAGGGTTTTTCAAAATGCTGACACGCCGAGCTCAAAAGGTTCGCCATCACTGCCCTAGAAGGTTAATGCGAGGCTGCCCTATCCCACACCAGAACCTCCTGCAAATGGCCACACCAGAAAGTCCAGCTCCTTCATTTAGCAGAAATAAAAACAAACTGACAAAGAGATTTTTAAAAATACAATTAGAAAATATGTGAAAAAAATGAAGTGAATTTACTCAACAAAGATATATTTCTGCAGGGGAGAATATAATTATGATCAACATTTTACCATAAAGAAACTAAAACATAATTGTAAAGAAGATTATGGAGCAGAAAATGAAGAATTCAGGGTCAAAATGATAAGACAAAAGGATTTGAAAAATGAGCTAGAAAACAGAAAAAAAAAACAAAAATTAAGACTTAAAATGTGGGAATTAATATGTCATAGCCTGGGCCCTCAAAACAAAATGAAACTGATCCTAAAGAAAAAGAAATATGCAAACATGTTATCTGAGGGTGCAGTTTCAGGAATGCAGAAGCTAGAGAAAAAGGAAACAGGACAGAGGAGATGAGAGAACCAAAGCGGCAGGGCGTTTCACTGAACTGGATAAAGCTGCTTTTCCTGAAGAACACTTTCCTAGAGGCCTTATTGGATCCTTGAGCCATCTGTCCTAAGGAGAGAAGAACTGACCCTATTAGTCCAAGCTTGCCCCATCGGGCCTCAACCCTCCTATGCTTCTGCATTGCACCACTGGGCTCCCCAGCAGCTGCTGGGAAAGCCAATTCCCAGCACAGCAATGATGGCATCCTGGGCCCTGCACAGGCCAGTGAACGCCCTATCTGCCCAATGCTGCCTGCCGGCTAATGGGTCTGGCCTGGTATACACGGCTGACAAGCACACCCTGCCTGCCATTCCTCATGCCCCCGCAGCATCAGAAAAGCCCCAGAGCTAAATGGGGAGCCCGTGAAGCAGGCATCAGACTACACACCATTGAGATTTTGTCTTATTTTGTTTCCTAGATGTGACCGGAAAGACCTGGGAGCAACTACCAAAGCAAACCTTTGGTCTTTAGATCCCGTGACAGCAACAACAATCTAACTGCCTGCCTGTTAGCAGAGGAAGCTCTTGCTAGGGATACGGTAGCCAGAAGACAAACAAATTCACAGCTCCAGTGTGGCGCATAAACTGAGTCCGGTGCAGTGTGGCAGCTCAGAATGCATTCATAGTGTGCAATGAAAGTGTAGACATAATGCAACCAGAAACAATTGGGAATGCAAGGGACAAAGAAGGTGGCAAGTGGGCGAAGTTGGCCGATAGCCTCACTTATGTTGGAAGGCAAAGAATGTCTCTTATAGTTTCCCAACCAAGTAATAGGAATATAAACATATTTAACAGTATCAATTGAAGCAGTAAGAAAAATTACATAATTTCTGAAATGATATTGGAGAGAGGTGGAAAAGAGGGGACAATTATTCTTTTCGATGAAAATGAATGAAATTAACTTGCTCAAGAAATTTAGTAATATGGTCAAGATCACAAAATTATTAAGTAGCAGGATCAGGAAAGAAAATCGGGTCTCCTGAAATAGTACCCTGTACAGCACTATTTCATAATGTTTAAGAAACAGATAATAGACCTTAGAAAACTTTGAGCTGTAAGCAACAGGAGGCACGAACATGTGCCCCAAAACATGGAGGTGTGGGTGCACACACATATTCACATGCATACACCTTAAAATAAGCCAGAATTCATTATGAGTATTGCACACCTAGTCTTGTTATTTTTAATCAACTGTAAATTCAAAGAGGGTAAAAATCCCATCTTCTACTTTTGTTTTATTTCAATTTGGACTTTTGACTTTCTAAGATAAAGCTTTTTTTAGACACTTAGGAGAGTTATGATGAAAGACCATTTTGTGCATGTGAAATGCTAAAGAGGGACTCTTCTACCACAGACATGGCCATATATTGAGTGAATAGCATCCTATGTAGATGAAGTATATTGCCTTACTTAAGATACTCAGAGAGCCCAGCCGGCTTGGCTCAGTGGTTGAGTGTTGACCTATGAACCAGGAGGTCACAGTTCAATTCCAGGTCAGGGCATATGCTCCAGTTCCAGGCTTGATCCCCAGTAGGGGGCATGCAAGAGGCAGCTAATCAATGATTCTCATTGATGTTTCTTTCTCTTTCTCTCTTCTTCCCTGAAATCAATTAAGATTTTTTTAAAAGGTATTCAAGGAATTCACAAAGTTGCTGATGATCTCAAGCTTAATGCCCTCTTCTTTAGGCAAACAAATCGGATTCAAAAATAGTTACATCTAACTTGCAAAATGCATTTGGAACATAACTCTGGACTCTGAAACGGACCTGCTAAAAACCTACAATTTGAGTCTTCAATCTTGCTTCCAAACTTTTGGCAACTTATTATTTTTAGTTCACGTTACAGTCAACATTAGAAATGTTATGGTCATTTATTTTCTTTTTTTCTGCTGCAAAGTATACTTAGTCGCTTTATTGGTTTACTTGGAATATTGTTTGAATTCTTTCAGATTGACATATTGAACAAGGAAAAGGTGAACATGACCAGAGGAATACATTTACAAAAATACAGATGTGTTAGAGATAAATGGCCAAAGAATCAAGTGACAGGCCTCCTTTATTTGGCACTGTTTACCCAGGCCCAGCAATTGGAAGCCTGATGGACACTTTGCTTCTGAGAAGTGTCAGCAGGTCATCGAGCCAAATCCTGGCTCCACGTTCTGTGGATATTTGCAATACAGGCTTGTTCCAAGGGTCATGGAAGTTGAGCTTAGTTTTTCATTTGATGCCAGGCTATATCAACAAATTTTAAAAAGAATGTACTGCACCCGGAAACCTTTGTGAGCTGCCTAAACCGGAAGAATGGCTGCTTTGACAGAAGCCATTCAGTATGTGGCACAGCTAGACCTCAAGGGTGAGGAACAGCTAGTCTATTAGGGCTGATTTCTTTTTTCCTCCGCAAACACAGAATCCCCATACATATCTGTCTTCTGGCCATGGCTCAGTGATTGTTGGAACCAGGAAAACAAGATTTGACAGGCCGATGGGTGCACTGAAAAAAATAACAACAAAGTGTGATAAAGCAGTGACTAACCCAGTGGCCTGGGGTTCAGATAACGCCAGCGCAACGATGGCCTGTGTTTCTCTGAGGCTCAGAGCAGTGCATCCAAAACTGGCTGCCACTGTCAATGGGCTGATGTCTGGAACAACCTAGGGCAAGGAGAACCCAAAGAGTGCTTCAGAAACAAGCGATGAGGGAAGAGCTTCTCCTACTTGTTGTCATGTAACAGTCAGTTCCCAAAGATCTCCGACATGAAAGGGCTTTGCAGTAGAGACTATTGATTCTGAATGTCTTGTTAGGGGATGATATGGAGGAAGGGAGGAGGCACCTCCACACGTATAGAGACACATCGCTTTCTCCAATAGAGATGCTTAGCTAATGTCTCAGACCGGGCAGGGCAGGCAGCCAGCTTTGTCCATTCACTGTTTTACTCTGCAGGCAGCAGCCTGGCAAAGCTCATCAGTGCTTCCAAGAACTGGCAGTTCAAGCCTTCCATGGAGGCTTTGTGGCCACTTAACTTCATCTAGTTTCTGTGTTTTGGGTGGTGGGTTGGATGACTACACAGGCTGGAGCACGTTGGAAAAGAAACAGTTGAGAACATGATATATTTATGCTCGTGGAAGATCATGGGGCAGGCCTGGTTGCCTTTATAGGATGATGGATGATTGTTTTCTCCTTATGAGATGCAGGGTTATTGAGAATTTCCATTAGTGACACGGCCCCCACCTTTGAGGACCTGCATTGCTGCAGCCCTGCACCTAGTGTGCTAATACTTGATGGTGTCATTGTTTCTGCGCTGTGTGCACACCTTAAACACATGTACCCAGCACCAAATGAAGCTCATGAGTAATCAGCTGACATTATAAAAAATGATTGCACTTTAAAGAGAAAGACGAGAAACCCACATAAGAGCTCCACAGAATTACTGTAAATCAGAATTACTCCCCACCCCCAAGTTGAAATGGGCCCATATGGGATGGATGAAGTATAATCTCATCACATAGTGCCTACCAGCCCCCTATCGTGTAGTGGTTCAAACACAAACTCTGATATCCAACAAATCACTGTTAATACTCTCTCTACCACTCTCTATGTGGCTCTTGGAAGCCCTAATCTTTTTAAGCATCGGAGAATTCATGTACCTAAAAAAGAAAGACAGAAATCATCTCTAACTCATGGAGCTGTTATGAGGATTAAAGAAGATAATGTTGAAGTGCTATATAGCACAAGAGACTGAAAAATGTTAGTTATATAATGATTAGGATTATCATTGCTGTTTCAAATAAGGCATTTTCCCCCCAGAAATTTCTTTCTAATATGAAGTTCTATTATGGGATGACCTTCTAATTAATGTTGATTACACTAAATATGTAAAGTGTGTTTGGGACAGAGCAACAGATCAAATCACAAGGTAGGCTAAATAGAGCATGCTACCAGTTCAGTGGAAGCAAGGAGGCCTTTGGCACGTGCATGGTAGGACAGATTTTATGAAGGATGCACTGAAAAACATAAGTAATAAAGGAGGAAGACAGAACAAATTCATTCAATAAGTGGGTCATTGGTTGTTCATATTTGAGGCCTCTCACCACAGGTTGAAGGTCCCAAATAAATCCAACACAAAGAAGACAGCCATACCTAGAGACTCTCATCCTGTCATCTGTTCCTTATTATATGCTTCAATAGCATGAGTTTCTCGAAGATGAATCCCTCAGCTGTTATTACCTCTACATAAAATGCAAAGACATTTTGGATATCACTTCAAATCCTCTAACTGAACCTGGAATTTTTCTCTCTTAGTCCATAGCCCTCTGACCCTCAGTTTCTCCCTTGTTTATATCTGAGAGATAATTCACAGCCTGTACTGTGGTTGAGAGGCTCAGATGGAACCAGATCGATGACAGTGCATTGTGAATTGTAAGATACTGCTGAAGGTTCAGTTCTGGGGAATCGAACGGCCACCAACCTACCGCCATCTTCTAGAGCAGCAGTCGCTGACCGGTAGTCCGCGGACCACTGGTGGTCTGTGAGGTCTGAAAGGTTGGCGACCGCTGTTCTAGAGCACAGTGTCTGCAGTGCTACAAAAAGCAGCCTGGGCCTTAGTGACAGAAAGATGTGAGTTCAGATCTGAGCTCTAACACTTACTGATTGTATGACCTTGGCAATTATTTAAGGTATCTTTAAATTATAGTTGCATACCATAATATGCAACTATATTATATAGTTGCATTATATATATATATATATATATATATATATATATATATATATGACAGAGATGTGATTGAATTAAATAATTTACAAGATTTTTTTAGCAAAATTAGCTATGAGAGGAACTAAATGTGTCATAAGTGTGTATGTGTGTGTGTGCCTGTGTAGCATATATTTCAGTGGCAGGGATGACAGGAATCTAAGTAATTAGTGATCAGAAGGTTAAGAATATTTTTTAGCTTGTCTCAGCAGATAGCATACATTTGCAAAACTGTGGGTTTGCTGGAAAGGATTTGACTGAAAACTGGGAGGAAAAAATAGAGAAAATTTAGTTTTCATGAAAAGGCATTCTAACAACTGACACAAACACAGAAACGAAGCAGTGTTTCTAATTAGCAAATAAATAAATAAATAATCCGAGGGTGGTTCCTAAGAAGCATAAGGGAATCCTCCTCTTTTTACTGAAATAGTCTTGATGGCCCCCCAAAGATGAGAACCTGTGGGCGGTGGTGACAGGGCATGAGAGGTACCGCTGTAAAGACAGGCCGGCCAGAGTGGCTATGGGCCAAGAGCTCTTAGGATAGCTTCTCCCACCCCCCGAAACACTCACATCCTTCAAAGTGCTGAACAGGTTTTGACCTTGTAGCCATGGAGCTAAAAATCACAAGTCACTTCATTATTCTTGGAACATATTTGTTCTTTCTTAAAATAACTAAGAAAAACAGAAAAACTTTCAATGAATGAACAACATAACACCACAGAGATGACATCTTACAGTACATAATATTCTACCCAAATATACTGTAGAAAAAAGGAGCAGTACAACTGTGAAGGCAATAGTAAAAATATTTTATGTAGGTGAAAAGATCAAGCCATATGTCATAACAATCCAACTCTAAGTAAAATGTGCATGCATCTTAGAGTTCAAGATATAGGTCAGCATGATATTGAGGAATGTGGACATCATAGGTTTTGGATAAGAAAGACACAATGAGACAAGTAAATCATAACATGCTTCATAGTCCACAAGATGTTAATATTTGGCCTTTGAGATGATGCATGACAGTACTCACACCGTAAGGACTGACTTCATCCACTTAGTTATATGGGAACGGCTAGTTATAACCTGATTTTCCTTGGGACAAATATCAGAGTTAAGGCAAAGGCACTAACTAAAGAAAGATCCAAAAGAAACAAGGAGTCAAATCCTCAGGATTATACTTCTTGGCCCTGTACTGCATCAATTTACATTTTTTTTATCTATATCATCACGTTTACTATAGTCATGTCCCAGCTATACCTTCCAGACTGCTTTTTAGTATTATTTATGGAAGACATTTTCACAGGCTACCAAATGAATAGCATATCTGACAATGAAACCAGCTACTACTTTCTGAAACGTGAGAAGCACAAATTGTTTTCAAATACTTGAGGATAAACTTAAACAGTTAAATACACATGTAAGCAAAATAAATTATCCTTTTTGTATGAATTTATAAAGACATTGATAGTCTCTGATAGCTATTCCTATCTTTAATTCTTGTCTACAGTAAGGAATAGGAAAGAATTATCGTGAGATTATGAAATTTTGAAGAGAGGTGGAAACAAAAGGAGGGCTAAGAGATCTGTGAGACTAGACACTGCCTGAGTTGACACCATTTCTTGAAAATAGAGATGTTGCTGGGCCAGCATGGCTCACTGATTGAGCACCGACCTATAAACCAGGCAGTCAGGGCTCGATTCCTGGTCAGGGAATATGCCTGGGGTTGCGGACTTGATCCCCAGTATTGGGTGTGCAGGAGGCAGCCAATCAATGATTCTCTCTCATTATTGATGTTTCTATCCCTCTTCCTCCCTCTCTGAAATCAGTAACAAATATACTTAAAAAAATAGAGATGTGAATATTGTGGGAAGATAGTTATCACTGTAAATCATTAGGTGTCTCAGACTTAAAAGTAAAAAATATCAGCTATAGCTCATGGTTTCCCCAAATTATTATTGAAAAACTGGTGAGACAATAGGAACAAAAAAACTGTCTCTGGTTGTATTTTCATTTATTATTCTCCAAATACTTCATCATTATTTGGCTAGCTTTTTAGTTCAAAAGATTCACATTCTGAACAAAATGAATATACGATGATGGAACCAATATATGCTTAGAATATTTATACAAGCTTGAGTTTTAAGGAACATTAATAAATTAGTTATTTTTACATTCTATGTTTCAGTGGGAGGAAAACAAATAGCAGATAGTCATAATTCCATATAGTAAACAAATAAACAGCCATAATTCCATTTAATAAAAATTTTTAGAAGAAAATTAAAATGAGCCAACTTTGGAATTACAAATTTAATTTATTTTTTAAAACCTGTCTCATCCTTGCTTTAAATGCATCTATCACTTATAATATGCTCTAAGAAACCCAAAGTTCAATAATTAATAATTGAGTAAAAAATACAGAAGAATTACAGTTGTGAAAAATGGTACATATTAAAATGAAAATAAGAATCAAATATTTATCTTCATAAATTTATTTGATATCCCTACTACACTAATAGATTAGACATTCATTATTTTAAGTAATGCAAATTAGATAATTCATAAATCAAGGTTAAGGTGTGACAGGCCACAGGGACTGTGCAGCCCAGCTCCTGGCTGGAGCTGGCGACCTGCCCCTTTGCCAGGCCCCGCGTGGGGACAGCCCTGCTCGGCGTCTGCTCTGCAGGTCACAGGTGAGAACCAGGATGGCAGGAGCGGGACTGTCTTGTCTTGTACTTTCATCATCATGACTGTTGAGTTCGTGGCTGTGCCCACCGGGCCACATCGTACAATACCTGGCAAAATAGCCCCGACCCACCACCCGACACAGGTGCCATTCACGGTCATCCATAGCTTAGGGCCACACTCTCCGAAGGGTGCCCCGCTGGACACCAGCCTGGGAAGCAAAAGGGTTTTGTGGTCAAATCCACACGGGAAATGCTGCATTCTCTGCCCTGTGGTGGACGTTCACAAGGGTGTGCATGTGGTAAAGGCTCTGACAAGTCCTGCAGAAACACTTCCTGTGGACCTTGTGTACCATGTTTCCTAAGCTGATGTGACCACAGAGCCCTTTTTCTTGTGCGAGAGCTGTGAACCCCTAAAGAAACTGCCGTTCCTCGAGCTCGTGTGGGAGACGCTGCCCGGAGCTGAAGGATTGAGGTGTCAGCGGGCCTCTCCCAGCACTGCCAGTGCCACAACCTGTGGAGCGCCTACGGCCCATGGGCATCGATGCCACTTTGGCCCCCAGGGGCCAGACCCGTGTGACCTAATAGGTCGTTTCCAAGTCAACCTTTATTAACATGCGTTTCATGTGACAATACAGATGCTATTCAAGGGGGTAAAAAAAGGCGAGGAGGAGCCTTTTGGCGAGGAGGAACCTTTTAGCAAGGAGCAGGAGGGGGAGAGGAGGATGAGGGGGAGAGGAAGATGAGGGCGAGAGGAAGTAGAGGGGACGTTTTTAGCAAAGGCCAGCTTAGGAGTACCCTAATCTACACTAATAAAAGACAAAGATGCTAATTGACCATTCCTTTGCCATGCCTACCAGCCAATCAGAGTGACTATATGCAAATTAACCCAAGCAAGATGGCAGCTGGCACCCATGGAGCTGGAGCAAGCAGGAGGCTTGGTTGCCTGGGCAATGGAGGAAGCCAAGCTTCCCGCCTGCTCTGAGCCGGCTGTGGCCTCCACTCATGGCAACAAAGTTTCAATTATAGAAGATAAATAAATCCCAGATACCTGCTTCCAGCCAGCCTCCACTGGGAGCTTGGGTGGCTGGGGGTTGTGGCCAGCCTACAAACAGCCATCAGCCCCTCACCCAGGCTGGCCACAAGCCCATGGGGTGAGGGTCCCCGCTGGGGGGCTTAGCCAGCCTGCAAACGGCCCCCAGCCCTCATCTAGACTGGCCAGGCACCCCAGCAGGACCCCCCACCCTGAAGGGGCTGTGGCCAGCCTGCAAACGGCCCTAGTCCCTCACCCAGGATGGCCAGGCTCCCCAGTGGGGACCCCCACACTGCAAGGGCTGTGGCCAGCCTGCAAACAGCCATCAGCCCCTCACCCAGGAAGATGAGGGGGAGAGGAAGACGAGGGGGAGAGGATGATGAGGGGACGTTTTTAGCAAAGGCCTGCTAGGAGTACCCTAATTAAGTTAATAACAATGTACCTACCTATATAGTTTAAGTTTAAAAAATTTGGCTCTCAAAAGAAATTTCAATCATTGTACTATTGATATTTGGCTCTGTTGACTAATGAGTTTTCCGACCACTGTGTTAGACTACTTTTTTGACAACATTTATTTACAAAGTGGAAGCACAGTTCTCCCATGAATACTTATTATTTACATACTATGTACCAAGCATAATGCTAAGCTCCAGAGAGACACAGAATGACCTAGATATTCAAAAAAATAAAATTTACCTGAATTCTTAAATGAAAAGATAGTTGGTGATGAACTACAGATTTCTTTTCCCTCATCAATATAGTGAATTCTTTAAGTGTGTAGCAATGTTGTTTGCTTATTGGAAAGGAATGAACAATTGGGAAATAAATCATCTTTTTGACATTGCCCTTTTATCTTTATCCTGTTCAAGTACCTTATTCCAGGGAACACTTACCAAACAACAAATGTCACTTGGCATTTTGCTGTAAAATATCAGATTTGTTTCAGCTCTCAGTATAGACATTGTGTTTATAGTTTCAGGAAATGTAATTAATTATCACTATGTTTACAATCATTTAAAATAGCCACATCAACAAAAAGAGCTTATGACATTCAACTGATCCCATTTATTATTGGGTAGACTTCTAACATCTCTATAGTTAATGGTCTCTCAGTATCTTGTTAGAAAACCCATTTTTTATAACTTTCATTCAAGTAGATTTGAAAGAAATTCATTTGGAGACAGACTAAAACCTAGTAAACCAGTTTTTTGGTGACTACATTTTATTTTTCATCATTTATTTTAAACCATTTGAAATTTTAAGACAAAATAATGCCCTCATGGTGTAATTACTGCCTAAGATCTCAAAGGCCAAATTTTAATATACTGTGGGCTATGCAACATTTTATAATGAAGAGATATATTTAATAAGTAATAGAGATCATGTGTTAGACACTGCATGAAGCCATGTTTACATATTTTTATTAATTTTTAAAAATCACTTTTACTCTTTGGCTTATCAAAACCCTGTGAAATTCAAAGAATACCATGAAACAATGGCATGGGTAGACATGGAGAGCATTATGCTAAGCAAAATAAGCCAGTCAGAGAAAGATGAGTATCACATGATCTCACTCATTTGTGTAATATAATGAACAATATAAACTGGTGAACAAAAATAAATCCAGAGACAGAGAAGAAAACTTCAGAGACAGACTGTCAAACTTCAGAGAGAAAGCAGGGGAGGGGAGTGATGAGAGATCAACCAAAGTACTTGTATGCATGCAGACTCCGACACTAGGGTGGTGAGGGCATGCTTGAGGTGTGGCAGTGGCCAGGGAGAGGTCAATGGGGGAAAAAGAAGGCATATGTGAAACTATATGTAATACTTTAAACAATAAAGAATTAAAAAAAAACAGAACAAAACAAAATCTATTTTAAGGAAATAAAGATAAAAAAAACTACATTGACATGGCACTCTCACTCAAAGCCCATAGTTTACATTAAG
The DNA here is from genome assembly GCF_000147115.1 of Myotis lucifugus. Lineage (NCBI taxonomy): Eukaryota > Metazoa > Chordata > Mammalia > Chiroptera > Vespertilionidae > Myotis > Myotis lucifugus. Next base: position 652 of record NW_005875539.1, on the reverse strand, counting down.
CTTTACCCTCGATGATAATCTATGCATTTCCCCAACATTGTAATCACATGTATGGACCACTACAATACCAAACAGAATAGTTTTACTGACTTAAAAATGTTCTGTGTTCTTCTTATTCATTCCTTTCTCTCCCTAACCCTGGGCAAGCACTGATCATTTTAGCATCTCCATAGTTTTATCTTTTTCAGGATGTCATACATTTGGAATCATTACAGTATGTAGCTTTTTAGGTTGGCTTCATTCACATAGTAGCATGCATTGAAGGTTCCTCCATGTCTTTTCAGGGTTTGATAGTTCATATTTTTGAATGCTGTCTCATATCCCATTGTATGCTTCCTGCGACAATTAAACTTTCATTTTACATCTAACCATCACTTTGGATTTGAAGCTGCGGCCTGATACTGACACTTTGTAGACGTTGTATGACTATTCTTATACGTCTCTATTTATTGATGAGGATCTTGTTCTTTTAGTATTAATTAGTACAGCTGACTTCCAATTAGCTAGTCTTGGAGAACTCCAGGAAAGAACAATAAATTTTATATTAACTTTAATTATTAATACCCTGCTGGCCTCACTTCTCGTAACAATTGCGTTCTGACTCCCTCAAATAAACGTATACGCCGAAAAATCAAGTCCATATGAGTGTGGA
>NW_005875538.1:0-11889 GCF_000147115.1 Myotis lucifugus | reverse complement strand
AGGTGTCATAATTGCCAATGTTGTGGGATTGATTGACCCACACACAGCCCAACTTGCCATCCGGCCAATGAAATATCTGGCTGCAGCCCAAGGAGAGGGTGGGGTAGAGCAGTGCTGCTCAGACGTTAGGAATGTTAAAAATACAGATTCCAATTCTGGGGATGGGGTTGGAGTGGGGGACCTGAGAGTCCACACTTCTCACACTTTCACAGGTGATGCGTGTGTGGCTGGTCCCTGGACCACATTTTGAGTGACAGGGTGTAGAGGACTGAACTCACTCCCATTTCATCGGCAGCTAAGGATGGCGATCCTACAGTGTGCCAAGCCCTGCTCGGGTGCCTGGGGTGGAAGAGAGGAGAAAGGGATGATCAGAGGAGGAGTAGACAGACCAACCCTGTGTGCCAGCGTTGTGCTCAGCAATTGGCCTTAGTGGCAATTTCCCAAACCCAGCCTAACCCACCAAGGGCCTCTGCTCTGATGCCCACGCCCACCAGCTTCCTTAGGAGTGGCTTTTTGCTGAACACACAGCCCCGTGTGCTTACAGTTGTGAACACCCTCTCATCGCCTCCCCACCCACTCTTCGAGGTCTTAGTTATCACATAAATTGTCCAGTGACCGATTTTGCCTACCTCCTGGAAAGAAAGGGGCTTCCAGTCCCAGGTCAACCTGGATCCTGTGCCAAGCTGGAACAAGGTGGGCTAGGAGGTGGAGAGCCGCTGGCGCAGGTGGAAGGCACAGGCGTCTCCAGAGAGGCAGCTGAGGGACTGCCTCTGCCTCCGGGTAGCTGGGCTGTTGTAGCGCACCCCCTGGCGAGCTCCCCTGCCCGGGGGAGAAGGATGATGAATAATGCCGCCACTTCTGTGTATTTGCTCAACCCTGTCTGTTTATAAAATGTTTCCATACTCTTTCATTTTGTCCTCAAAACAGCCCTATGACATAGACCAGTGATGGTGAACCTATGACACGCGTGTCAGAGGTGACACGCGAACTCATTTTTTTGGTTGATTTTTCTTTGTTAAATGGCATTTAAATATATAAAATAAATATCAAAAATAAAAGTCTTTGTTTTACTATGGTTGCAAATATCAAAAAATTTCTATATGTGACACAGCACCAGAGTTAAGTTAGGGTTTTTCACAATGCTGACACGCCGAGCTCAAAAGGTTCGCCATCACTGACATAGACACTACTATTACCCCATTTCACAGAGGAGGGAGCTGGGGCTGAGGAAGGAAGTGCTTGCCTGAGGTCGCACAGTAGGCAACAGAGAGGCTAGGCTAGAGTGCAGGTGTCCCACTCCAGGGCTGTTGAGGTATCAGCACCCACGAATCAAGATCTCCCCCTCCCCTCCTGAAAGGGGGAGGCGAGGGTGATGTGCCCTGCAGGCCCCAGCTCAGCCCTGCCTCCTCCTCCCAACGGGAGCCCATCACCTGCGAGCATCCTCCATTGTAGTACCCGGTCAAACACGCTTGTAAAGGACGCTCCCCGGAAGGTCACCAGTTAGTTTTTGCAAAAGAAGTGGCTGTGGGATCCCTTGAGGGGGGCATAAAAAATAAAACAGAAAGGTCTCCTTAGCTGTTGGATTTTTAATCAGAGGAACATGCAGGGCTTGGGGAAACGACTTCTTCAGGGGGGTATAAATGGGAAGAGATGTCCAAGTCGTGCCAGCCTGTTTTAATTTATAATGCTGCCTCCGTGTGAAATGCACAGAGAATCGGGGGAAATGAGCGATAATTCACAAAGGTGCTGTCACAGCCAGGTGCGTCAGGGCCTCTGTGTTAGCCTGCCACTGCCAGGAAGGCGAGACAGAGGAAGGACAGCGCCGTGGGTCCAGTCTCTCTTGCACAGGACATAGCCGGGCCAGGGACTACTGGGCGCTGTCACCACAGCCTGCAATGCCCACTCGGGGCTGAGCACCTTCCCTGCAGCAGTTCTCCCAGTCAGCTGTAGAGCATAAGCTCTCTCTAACCCTCTCCCCTGCCCTCCTCCCTCTGTGGGCAGCAGTGAAATATATGGTCTATGAAGCTGACTGTGGCCTCTTCAATGGGACCTGAGGTCAGTCTGATGCAGAGAAAAGGATAATGGGGCTATTTATGCTGAGCCAACAGATGCTGTAAAGAGGCTCCAGTAACTGGGATTGCTTGGTCAGGATAGGCGAGGTTCTGCTGCAGTAATAAACCATCCCGCATTTCAGGGGCTTAACTTGACACAGGCCCTGTTCACTGAGGGTTGGGAGAGGGGCTCTGCTCCGCAGGGTCTCTCTGGGACACAGGCTGGCAGGGGCTCCACATCATACAGCAGCATCCCCAGGAACAGGAAGTCTCCTTGGCCCCTCAGCAGGGGAAAGGAGCCTGAAAAATTGCACAGAGCTTCCCGCAGGCTCCATCCAGAAGAGATACACATCCCTTCCGCTCACATTTCATTGGCCAGAACTGCTCAGGTGGCTTCACTTCACTACAAGGGGTTGGAAAAAGGAAGTTCTGAGCAAGTGTGTCTCTGCACACAGAGGTGATTTGAGGGACCCAAACCAGTTCCAGGCCAACACTGCCACTGCTGCTGTTAGGTTCTTGCCACTGGGCTGAGCTTTAGGAGTGTAGTCCAGTGAGCACACGTGGACCTCTCCCTGGGTCACGTTCTTTGTGGGTCCGTTGTAAGTTTAGAAATAGAAGAGGTAGGTTCAAGCTGGATTACCTGCTGGCTAGGTGACCTTGATCAGGTTGCTTAACATCTGTGAGCCTCTGCTTTGTCATATCTAAAACTGGGTTAACAATACCCATTGCTGTGCAGTTGTTATTATTACCAGTTTTTTCTGAAGTTTAGAAAATCGTAAGTTGGGGATTAGGGCCTCTCTTCATCATGATCAGTATCATTAGCCATCGAGGGAGCTGTTATTAGTGAGGACAATGTGGTCGCCCTGGCTAATTATTCTTGACTTTGGCATCGTTTGCATTCAGCCTTCCAGGAAATGACTGTCCCTGTGCTCCTCCCATAGGTAAGCTCCCTGCTGGTTTCTACTGCAGTTTCGAGGATGGCTTCTGTGGCTGGTCCCAAGGAACACTCTCACCCCACGCGCCCCAGTGGCAGGTCAAGACCCTAAAGGAGGCCCGGTTCCAGGACCGCCAAGGTACTGCCACTCCTCTCCTTCCCCCTGGTGCCCACCCAGCCAGATGAGAGACTTAGGGCACCGCCCAGGGCAGCTGGACCTTGCCCCACCCTGCAGGGAAAGCCTGGGTGGGTGGCTGTCCTGAGCTTGCCCTGGGGTGCTCCACACAGTGTCCTCTAAACACTTCCCTGGGCTTTAGAATGACTAAATCAGGCCCAGGTAGATGCCACCTTTTGTTCTTTAAAATGAGAACCTTGGTGAAGGGTTAGCTGAAATATAAAAATAGCAGCAACAGTAATAATAATCCATTCGACAAGTATTTTTTGAGACCTACTGTGTGGCAGGCCCATTACTCATTGAGAGGTAAGGAAAAGTGTAGCCCTCTTTATGACTGTATATTCTACTCATCGATCACGGTCTCTGTCCCCCACAGAACGAAACCACAGCCTTTCCCACACAGGCAGCCCTTCAGATATTGAAAGACCACTGGTGTGGCCCACACACCGAATGAGGGCCTTCCTCTCCCCAGTCACATAAGCCCATCAACTCGATCCTTCCTCAAGGGTGGGCGGCATGCTTTCGAGGATTTCTGGCCCATCCTGGTTACTCTATTCTGGACCCACCCGAATTGTAACTTGGTAGTAACTCATTAATGAACTTCGTTAAGAGACAGAGAAAAGTAGAAATGAATGACTAAAGTCCTGCCTGGACTTCTGTGGGGTGCCTAAAAAGTTGTGGGCTCATGCTGGCACCTGTCTCCATAGCACTGACCACCTACAAAGTGCCCTGCAGTCCTGGGGGTTTACTGACGCTTCTCCCACCGGCATGTGGGGCTGGAGCTCCTATTCTCCCAGGTTCTCAGGCAGATTAGTGTTTAGGAACAAGAAATGAATCTTGGTCAGGCATGTGACACTGGGTGGCCTGGACTCCAGGAGGGGAAGAAGAGAATGAAGGTAATAGAGACCATTGCTGGGCAAAGCATGGGCATGAGTGGAAATGGGGAGCGATGGGGCTAGGGCAGGTGGTCCAGGGCACTTCAAGCTGCTCCTGGCCTCTGGGCTAAAGCTGGTGACCCTAAGAGATCAGGGATGCAGAAGCTCAGCTATCTGATGCCAGGACATCACTGGCCCTTTGGAATGAAGACCTTTGCAAGCCAAGTTCTGTGACAGTGACAAGCAGGCTGTCTTATCCATTGGAGGCAGCAGAAAGCTCAAAGAGGCTGGAGGAGATGTTCCCATGAACCCTGCACTTATTAACCCTGCACCCCCGGGCCCTTCGGTGCGTGATGATGGTGCAGCTTTGACTCTTTTCCTCTCTGCCCAGGCCACGCCCTGTTGCTCAACACCACTGAGGTCCCCACTTCCGCGAGTGCTACCGTGACCAGCTCCACGTTTCCCGCACCGATGAAGAACTCTCCTTGCGAGGCAAGTCTCGATGTTCCTCTATTCTCCGACTTCTCCTCCCACTCTCCCCTCTGCACTTCCAGATGAACCCAGACAGTGAGCCAAGTGGCCTGAGGTCAGGATGCTTGTTCTCCTGGAGGGAGGGCAGTAGGGCCACTTGCGCCATCTTCCAGGCAGACAGAGCCCACCAGCGTGGTAAAGTCCCATCTGCAGAGAACCTCACCTTAAACACCATCCTCAGCAGCACTGAGCTTTCGCAGTGGGATCTTGGTTTAAGCAAACCCAGAAAACACTTCCAAGGCATCACAGGGGAGGGTAGCGGTGATTTACAAAAGACTTTCTACAGAATCCTTTTTAAAAATAGCAATCTCTTGTTATCCATGTCAAATGTTACAGAGCATCAGAAATTTGATTTACATCGATTTCACTAAGACAGCAATGGCATTCAGTGCGGTACCTCAAGAGTCACTGACCCAAACGGTTCTTCTAGCTGTTACCTCTCAGGGTGAGGATGGGGGGAGTGGTGCCATGTTTCTTAGCATAAGGTCATATTCTCTAAGGCCCAAGAAATGTGCTTAGAACACGGTCCCAGTCAGGTTGCACCCCTGATTGGTTGTACTATTTATGGGGGCAGTTAATAACCTCTCAGGGCTTCAGTTTCTTCATCTGGAAGGTGGAGACAATAAGAGTGCCTACCCCAAGGAGGTGAGAATTAAATAGTTAATGTGTGCCACGGGGTAGCATAGCATCTGGCACAAATTAAGCATGACAAGAGTTAGCCAACAGTGCCCGACACCCTGTATAAACACACAACAGAAGGTTGGGGAGGAGAAAGGGGACTCAAGCCAAAAATCACACTCTCCGCTCCGGGCTCTGGGAAGGTGGGGCCCTGACTGCGCTTCTTTGCTCCCCACCCCCAGGACAACCCCCCCTTAAAATACCTTGCACACAGTGGAAAGTCTATGGTGGATCCTCTCTTTCTGGAAACTTATAGGAGAAGTTCCTTGCTGGCTTGTTTCAGGAATAGCTAGTTGCCCGCTGACTAATTTGTTTCCCTTCAAGCTGTGGACTTTGTGAAACTGAGAGCTTCGCTTCCTCCCTCCTGGCTGGTAGAACCCCAGGGAGCTGCCGCTCTGACCCGCAGCTTCCCTGCCATGGGGTGCAGGCAAATGCAAGCCTTCCAGGCTTTTTGTGGACTAAAACTTCACAGACATAAATCGAATGAGAATGGAAAAGACATACGAATGAACTTTTTTAATCAGAAGAAAGGGCAAATTAAATCTGAGGCTCCCTTCTTGGTGAACAAACAGGGTTCCCTGATGTGTTGTTTGCAGCAGCCTCACCCTTGGTCCCAGTTTATAACAACATCTGCCCCACCTTTCTCACCCTCTTCTAGTTTATGGTATCTGACTAGATTTTCTACGCATCTCTGTGAGCTACCTTAAATCCTTTTTGGAAGAAGTCGGGGCACAAATAAATAGATTCATTACATTCAATTGTATTTGGGAAGCCACGCTTTCTGACGCAGATGGTGAAATTACACAGTTATCGTCATCGCTGATATTTCTCAGGTGCCTCAGAGCAGGCGCCTGGAAAGGAAGGCTTCTTAGGAGGAAATTTAAATTCGGAGAGACAGTGGCCCACCTGGGAGGTGAGGGGATCCTTAAAAGCATTTGATCTCTAAATTTACTCTTCTCTGGATTTAATAGAGCCTGATTTTAGAAAAAGAAATGTCGAGGTGAAAATGATATTTTCTTAACACTCCATCATTTCTCTAATAACCTTTGGGTTGATCAATAGCTTAAATGCGTGTTTTTGTTTTACTGGCCTGTTTTATTTTTCCTCCGGCCACATTCGCTCGGGGCTGTTTCTGCTGTTTCCAGCCCTGTTCCAGCAGGTGGCTCAGCAGGAGTAATGAGGGGAGGCAGCGAGCCGTCCCTCAGCTCACAGTCGTTTCCCATTCAGGTTCTCAGACATTCATCCAGGACTGACGGGTCTTTGAGTCCCCAGTGCTGGGGAAGTGTTTTCATCAGAAAAATAAATAACCAAAATAGAAATATGCATTTCCAGGGTCGTAAGCCTTGCCATTTATTTTATCCAAATCCTAAATGCAGAGGCAGGAACTTGATGTTCTTCTCCTGGGTCTGCTGAACGTTAGTTACAGGAAATGGATGTTGCGTTGCTGTGTGAGACTGTGTGAGCTTAACCCTGCAGACCTACAGGGGCCTCTGTTGGCTGTGGGGCCCGAGTGCAGGAGGGTGGGTGCCAGAGAGAGCCATGGATGGTCTCCAATGAGAGTCAGGTCCAAGGGGCTGGCAGCTAGCCAAGATGGGCTCCAGGGCTGATATCCACCACCGAGCATCTTCTCCAAGCCCAGAGCAGGCAGGTCCGTGGGACCTCCAGGGAGTTGAAGTACTTGCAGAATATCACAAAGTGCTTTCTCAAGAAACCCCACAATCCTCAGTGGATTCCATAGGGGAACCAGTGTCACCAATACATTTCCATGAAAATCTAAATACGTGTTTCTCCAGTTGCAGTCACTGGTAACATGTAGTAAATGCAGATTCTTGGACGCCACCCTGGGCTCCCTGAACGGCATCACTGAGCAGAGCCAGACTCTGCATTTTCAAGCCCCACCTCCATGATGTGGATGCAAACTGAAACTTGAGAGTACTTGGCCAAAGTGTTCTTGCCAATCGTGACTGAAATTTATTCTGAGCCCATGCTGAGAGTTTTCCTCCAGTGCCTGTGGCTACAAATTGTGCCATGTAATTTGCCTTTCAGAAGGATCAGTGAGAGAAGGAATTAGAAATGACAAGGTAGGGGACAGAGGCGGTGAGACAGAGGCGCTGGGAGAGCACCCATCAGGGAGCCAGGTCAGGTGCCCACCGATGATGGAGACATAGCCAGGGTGTGCCTTTGTGGTACCAGCCACCTTCCAGGGCATTCCCGAAGCATGCCAGCTCTGGGCTCCTCCAGGCGCCTCCAGCCGCTGCCTCTCGCTATGCTGGCCGTGGTGCAGGCCCTGCCTCCTCCACCACTCTGCACAGTTGCATACGGGGCATGAATATTTAAAGGCATCTGCCTGGCCCAGCCACAAATGAGAGCTTTGTGGGCTTCTTGTCCCCCCTATTCCCCAACAGCTATTCTCTGTGGGAAACTGGGGAGTCACTTACAATATATTCAGATTTTCTTTTCTTTTTCCTTTTATTTTGCTGAACTCCAGTTCAAATAATTAAAGTTGCCACCGGGGAGGGGAGCCTTGCAGTGGCTGTTATGTGTTGCTTGCTGTCAGACCTGCTTGCGTCCCCTTGGCTGGAAGACACACTCGGATGTGTCTAGCATCGCAGCTGCCAGGAATAAAGAGGCCGGGAGAGTGGCAGGGCCGTCTCGCCCCGCCCCCTGCCTTTCACACATCCTGGAAGCCTGAATGTCTCAACAAGCCCCGTGTGGCTTGAGATTCTATTTTATTTGAATAGCCTGCCTGTGACTGGAATATTTTAAACCATGTTCTCAGGAAAGAACAAGGTCTGGGGTGGGAGGGGGAATTGGGTTTCCCTCATTCTTTTTCCCAAAAAAAAACATGGAGCAGTTTTCCTCCTATGAGCTGCAGGAATGGAAGGACCCAGGAAGTATGGGATGAGGCCCACTCGACTGGGGGGAGACCCTAGGGCAGGGCAGTTCCCAGCTGCTGGTTGTCTGACCCTCCCAGAGTGGCAGCCACCCTGTCCTCTCTTTACACACATGGGTATACACTTAGACCACACACACACACACACGGGACCCTGGGACATGGCCGGGCCTCCTTTCTGCCCCTGACGTCAGTCCTATGGTGGTAGAAGGGGTAGCTTTAATTAGCCACTCAGGGCAGGAGGTGACCAGCGGGCTCCTCCATGGCGGCATAGACTACCTGGCCTGCCAGGAAGGAGGCCTCCCCTCATGTCACTAAAGCCAGCAGATGTGGCCCAGAGGAGGCTGGCACCTGGACTGCCCTCTGGCATCCGTACACCCTGCTCGCAGCCCCACTGAGGAGCCCCTGTGGGAGGAGTCTGCCTGCGACTGTGCACAGCTGGCCAGCAGGGCAGCCAGGCATCCCTAGGACACAAGAGCATCTCCCCTTTCCCAGGGGACCCCCTACGAATGGGGCAGCAGCAGTAAATGAGGGGACAAGAGAGAATGGAGAGGAAGACTAGACGGAAGTCACCAAGGCAGGGAGGGAGCCTGGGAAGTAACCAGAGCAGGTCACGTGCCCCTAGTTTCAGAAGCCCAGATGGGGAGCTCCTGCACCAGTACCTCTCTCTGTGTGACCTCATGCCCCCACCCCCCTAATTAAGCCCATAGAGAGCATGTTTGGCTGCCCCACCCGCAACCCATGAGTCCCTGAGCTGATGCTGGTATGAGACTCCAGGCCTTAACTCTGGCAGCCACTCACCCCAGTGATGGGACCGTCATCTCAGAGAGCCTTGGGCTGGGGCCTAAAAATATGCCTCCACATCAGAAGGAAGGAGCAGTGCTTCCTGAGGCATTTACTAAACGGCTTTTCTGAAACCCCACTGGATGAGTAGGAGACTTGGGACCCCACTTTCAGAAGCTAACGACAGCCATCTCATGCACCTGTAATAACATCACTGCTGCAAGAATGCCCTAGGCACACATCAAAGACTGCAGAATTGAAATCCTCCCTGAGGACCCGGCGATGCCCGAGCATGCAGAACCCGGACTCAAACCTGAGCCCCACACTTCCAAGGTGCCTGCTCAGAGGCTTTCTCTGAGGAGTCAGCAGCCTCAGACGAAAAGGGTGGGCAGCTGCCGGCCTGGACCAGAGAGGCAGCACAGAGGAGATCTCTTTAGACTCAGCACAGAAGTTAGGGTAGGTCCTGGTCTCCAAGTGACTTATGGGTCACTCAGCTGCATTACATTAAAATAAATTTCAAATTCTTAACCAGAGCCTTCAAACACCCTGCCTCTGTGTACCACACGGAGAAAGAAGCCTTCCCTTAGTCAGGGGGCTGAGCGTAGGGACCCTTCATAACTGCTAAGCCAACATAGGGAGCATTTTTAATCTATTACTGGCTTCTCAGGTGGCTGGCACTGTGCTGAGTATTTCACTTGCTTTATCTCATTACCGGAACAGACCTGTGAGACTTACACTCATTTACTGACGCGGAACCTGCCGCTCACAGAGCTTTCAGGACTTGTCCAAGGTCACCTTGCTAGTGAGAGGCAGAGCCAGGATGGAAGCCAGGTTTGTCCAACTCCAAAGTCAGATCTGCACACACTCTAAGGTCATTGAACTTGACTTAGGTCACCTGAGTTTGAATCCCAGCTCTGCCACCGATGAGCCATAAGACAGCAAGCACTGCCTCTAACTGGGGATGGAAATACCTGTTTTACTTGCAAGGATCAAATAAAAATGTGAAAACTATAATCCCTCCAATATTTTATGAATTTCAGTGATTATTATTATCCCTCTTCTTCATTTGCACAGGCATGAAGGAGTGAGTGCAGACACAAAGTGAGATATTGTGTGTTCTTATTTCTCTTTGGGTCAATCAGCACCGTGCAGGCAGGTCGGGAGCATCGTTTTACACAGAGCCTAGCATTAGTACCAGGAGGATATGCCCAACGAAGCCATGTAATCAATAATAATGTTAATTAATTAATTGGGCAGCCCCTCAGTTGTGAGCATGACCCTGGTTCAGGATAAGAGCTAACAAGGAGACTCCTCATTGATTCTCAAGGGTCCACCAAGTGTGGTCCCACTGAGGTTTCTGAGCCCAGGGAGTTCTCACCTCAGTACCTGGAGCTGAGAAGCTGCTGGATCCCGGCATTCTGTCACCTCTTATTGTGATGCGGTTGACACTGCTGGGACTCATGCTAATGGGCTAAAGTAATCAACAGCCATTGTAATTGCAGTTGGACATAATTAATTTAAAATCTTTGAGCCATTCAAAATTAATACCTCTGCCATTACATGATGAGACAAATGAAGAATTACTGTCAGGGCTCTGGGTGTGAATAAAACCCTCGGGCACTTAGCAGAGTTTTGGATCCCCTTCAAAACCCGCGTGTTAATGCGGACCCTCGTGGCTCCCACTGGTGACTGGGATAACATACGCAGGTGGCCAGATACAAGGAACCCTGTTGAAAACACAGACTCTCCCCAGCTGTCAAATAATAAACACTCCCCGGTGTCTGTGTCTGCAGACACTCCTGGGCCTGGAGTCCCCTCTCTTCCCCATGGCTGTCTGGAAAATAGTTTCCCAGCCAGGGGATTACAAGGCTACTTCACAGCATCGACCCCATCACACATGGAGAAACTGAGGCACAGAGGAGGCTGGTAGCCCAAGGTCACACCATTACAATGCAACTCAAAGGAACATGTCATCTTTTTCTTCCCATAAGACTGGAAAGATCATTTTCTGGAGAACCTGGGAGATAAAACACTGGACTAAAATGTTGAACACAATCTCCTTCACCCGGCCTTATTGTGTGTGTGTGAGCTGTTATCTCTAACATGGGATTCCCTGCCTGTTCTTTCCAATACAGGAAAAAGGAACTGACATTGAGCAAAAGTATTGGCTATGCTGAGCAGTGGGCTCCCATAATCTCAGTAAAGTCTCCCAGTAAATCTATAAGGAGACTAGGATTGGCCCCATTTTACAGATGAAAGCTGAGGCCCATAAATGACGACAGGACCGCTTTTTCTGATTTCAAAGCCCCCGCTCTGTCCTCAGCATGACCCTACCTCATTCCCCCAAGACAAATGATGAGACAAATGAAGAATTACTGTCAGGGCTCTGAGTGTGAATAAAACCCGCGGGCGCTTGGCAGAGTTTTGGATCCCCTTCAAAACCCGAGTGTTCATGTGGACCCTCGTGGCTCCCACTGGTGACTGGGATAACATACGCAGGTGGCCCAGATACGGAGGGACCCTGTTGAAAACACAGACTCTCCCCAGGTGTCAAATAATAAACACTCCCCCAAGGCTCCACCTTCTCTTGTTCTTCCTTGAAAGCCCTCAGTTCAGGCCGAGGACCCGAGCCTCCCCTGAAGTGGGCAGGTGACACCCTCTCTTTTCCCACTTTCCAACAACCTCGCATTCCTCCCTTGCTTTTTTTTTTTAATATAGTGTTTATTGTTTTTTTTCTGATTACAAAAGCGCTCTATTTTTATTATAGAACATTAGGAAAATACAGGAAAGAATGAAGAAGAAAATTGAAATTGCCCACAGTCTTACTCCCCAAAGGCAACCTCTGTTACCACATTGGTACATTTCCTTCCAGGAAAAAAAAATGCAAGTTTGAGCAGAGTGAGGGATAAAGGCTTCCATGTGCACTATCACACCACATAAGCCTTTTGTGTCTTCTTTCTTCATGTTAT
>NW_005875537.1:0-11893 GCF_000147115.1 Myotis lucifugus | reverse complement strand
CAATCCCAGGCCCAAGTGGGCGCACATGGGGGAGGCAACCAATCGATGTTTCTCTCTCACGTAAATGTTTCCTCTTACTGGCATACCCTTTCCCTTCAACTCTCTAAAAATCAATGGGAAAATATATATCCTCAGATGAGGATTGATAAAAAAGGAAAAGAATTAAAATATTAACAATTTTTTGTAAAATTCTTGAAATAAAACTCAGTAGATGTAGAAAAGTTAACTTTGTTTTTGTTGCTAACTGTAACACTAACTTCCTCAACACAATTGCATTTTAAAATAACTGCTTTCATAGTATTCTTGTATGATCCTTTTTATTTCTGTGATTTCTGTGGTAATATCTCTTCTTTCATCTCTGATTTTGTTTGAGTCTTTTCTCCTTAGTGAGTCTAGACAGGTTTTTACGAATTTTATTAATCTTTTCAAAGAACCAGCTCTTTGTTGTATTAATTTTTTGTATAGTAATTTTGTTTTCTATTTTGTGAAATTCTGCTCTAATTTTTATTATGTCCTTTCTTCTGCTGACTTAGGGCTGCTTTTGTGCTTTTTTCAGTTCTTTAAAATATAATGTTAGGCTGTTTACTTGTGATTTTTCCAGTTTTTTTAGATAGGCCTGCATTGATATAAACTTCCTTTTTATTATTGCTCTTCCTGCATCTCAGAAATTTTGACATGTTATATTCTCATTTGTCCAGGAACAGATGGCATCATTAGTGAATTCTACCAAATATTCAAAGAAGATTTGATACCTATCCATCTCATACATTGAAAGACGAGGCAATACTTCTAACACATCTTATGAAGCCAATATAACGTTGCAAGGATGAAACAAAAAAAGAAAACTACAGACCAATATCTCTAATGAATACAGATGCAAAATTTCTAAACAAAATACTAGCAAATCAAATACAAAACTAGATTAAAAAAATAACACATTGTGTTCAAGTGGGGTCCATTTCAGGGGCATAAGGATGGTTCAATATATGCAAATCAATCAATGTAATTCAATGCATTAACAAAATAAAGGATAATAATATATGATCTTATCACTAGATGCAGAAAAGGCATTTTATGAGACACAAGATTCAAGATTCATTTATTAAAAAAACACTCAATATAATGTGTATAGAGGAAAAAATGTCTCATCATAATAAAGGCCATATATGTCAAACTCTCAGCTAATATCATACTCAAAGGTGAAAAACTGAAAGCTTTTTCTCTAAGATCAGAAACAAAGACAAGCATGCCCACTCTCACCACTCTTAATCAACATTTTACTTGAAGTCCTAGCCAGAGTAATCAGGCAAGAGAAATAAATAAAAGGCATCTAAATTGAGAATAAAGAAATAAAAATGTCACTTTTTGCAGATGACATGATTCTTTAAATAGAAAACCTTAAAGACTCCACCAAAAATATAGTAAGGTTGAAGGATGCAAAATAAATGTCTAAAAATCCACTTCATTCCTATATACTAACAATGAAACTTTAGAAAAAAAATTAAAACAACAATTTTTTTTGCAATTACAACAGAAAGAATAAAATATTTAGGAGTAAACTTAACAAAGGATGTTAAAGACCTATATGCTGAAAGCTACAAAGCATTATTAAAAGAGAATGAAAAAGACACAATGAAATGGAAAGATATTCTATGTTCATGGTTTGGAAGACTAGACATTATTAAAATGGCCATATTATCCAGAGCAATATGTAGATTTAATTCAATATCCATCAAAATACCAGTGATTTTTTAAAAATAGAACAAAAACTATCAGATTTATATGGAACCACAAAACTCCCCAAATAGCCAAAGAAATGTTGAAGAAAGAGTATGAAGCTGGAGATATCCCACTACCTAACTTCAAATTATACTACAGAGCAACACTAATCAAACAGCATGGTACTGCCAGAAAAACAGACAGACCAATAGAACAGAACTGAGAGCACAGAAATAAAACCACATGTACATGGACAAATAATTTTTGACAAAAGAGCAACAAACACACAATGGAGAAAAGAAAGCCTCTTCAATAAATGTTGCTGGGAAAACTGGAAAGCCATATGCATAATAATAAAATGACTACAGTTTGTCCCCATGTACAAAAATTAATTCAAAATGGATCAAAGACCTAAATATAAGATCTGAAATAATAAATTACATAGAAGAAAATATATATGTACTAAACTTATGGACCTTGATCTTAGAAAAGATTTTATGAATTTGACCAAAAGACAAGGTAAGAAAAAATATGGCACTATATTACACTAAATCTTCTGCACAGCAAAAGAAAATGCCATGAAAATAAAAAAGTAAACAACAGCTCTGACAAGGGGTTCAGATCCAAAATATGTAAAGAATTCCTACAAGTCAACACCAAACAAACAATCCAATTAAATAATGAGCAGAGGAACTGAACAGACACTTCTCCCAAGAAGACATACAAATAATCAACAGATAGATGAAAAAATGCTCAACTTCACTAACTATTAAAGAAAAGCATATAAAACCCATAAATATATACTACCTCATACCTGTTAGAATGGCTACTATCAACATGACAAGTAATAATTAGTGTTGGAGAGGTTGTGGAGAAGAAGGTACCCTGATCAACTGCTGGTGGGAATGTAAATTGGTACAGTGACAATGGAAAATTGTATGGAGGTTTCTCAAAATATTAAGGATAGAGGTACCAAATGACCCAGCAATCCCTCTTTTGGGTATCTAACCGAAAACATTAAAAACACTTCTTCACAAAGATATATGAACCCCTATGTTCATTGTAGCATTATTCGCAGTAGCCAAGACATGTCCTTTACAGAATGTGGTACATATATACAATAGGATACCTCTGAACCAAACGAAAGGATGAAATACTGCCGTTATTTACTACATGGATGGACCTTGAGAATATCATGCTAAGTGAAATCTATAATAATAAAAGGGTAATATGCTAATTAGACCGGACATCCTTCCTGATGAAGCTGGGGCTGGAAGGAAGCCAGCCGGGTCCTGGGTGCCTGCGGGTGACCAAGGGGAAGCCAGCCGGGATCCCATGTGCCTGCGGGTGGCCCAGAAGAAGCCAACCTGAGTACCCGGGTGCCTGTGGGTGGCCAGAGGGAAGCCAGCCCAGGTCCCGGTTGCCTCCCGGCGGCCAGAGGAGGGAAGCCCGGGTCCCGGGTGCCGGAGGGAAGCTGGTGCCAGAAGCTGGGGGAAAAAACCCTACTTTTGCACGAATTTTCAGCATTGGGCCTCTAGTACACCAATAATGAACTTACAGAAAGAGAGACTAAAAGAGCAATCCCATTTACCATCGCACCAAAAAAAGTAAGATACTTAGGAATAAACTTAACTAAGGAGGTAAAAGACCTATACGTGGAAAACTACAGGACACTGAAAAAAGAGATAGAGAAAGACATAAACAGATGGAAGAACATACCATGTTCATGGATTGGCAGAATCAACATCATTAAAATGTCCATATCACCCAAAGCAATCTATAGAGTCAATGCACTCCCCGTTAAAATACCAACGGCATATTTCACAGACCTAGAAAGAACTCTCCAAAAGTTCATTTGGAATAAAAAAAGACCCCAAATAGCTGTAGCAATCCTGAGAAAGAAGAACAAAGTAGGTGGGATCTCAATACCATATTTCAAGCTGTATTACAAAGCCACTGTTCTCAAAACAGCCTGGTACTGGCACAGGAACAGACATATAGACCAATGGAATAGAATAGAGAACGCAAATATCAACCCAAACCACTATGATCAATTAATATTTGACAAAGGAGGCATGAACATACAATGGAGTCAAGACAGTCTCTTCAATAAATGGTGTTGGGAAAATTGGACAGATACATGCAAAAAAATGAAACTAGACCACCAACTTACACCATACACAAAAATAAACTCAAAATGGATAAAGGATTTAAACATAAGACAGGAAACCATAAAAATACTAGAGGAATCCACAGGCAGCAAAATCTCAGACATATGCCAAAGCAATTTCTTCACCGATACCGCTCCTAGGGCAATTGAAACTAGAGAGGAAATAAACAAATGGGACTACATCAAAATAAAAAGCTTTTGCACAGCAAAAGAAACCATCAACAAAACAACAAGAAAGCCCACTACATGGGAGAACATATTTGCAAATGTTATCACTGATAAAGGTTTAATCTCCAACATTTACAGGAAACTCATACAACTTAATAAAAGGAAGATAAATGATCCAATGAAAAAAAATGGGCAACTGACCTAAATAGATACTTTTCAAAAGAAAACAGAAGGTAGGCCAAGAGACATATGAAAACATGCTCAAAGTCACTAATTATCCAAGAGATGCAAATCAAAACGACAATGCGGTACCATCTCACACCTGTCAGAATGGCAATCATCAACAAATCAACAAATGACAAGTGCTGGCGAGGATGTGGAGAAAAAGCAACCCTTGTGCTGCTGGTGGGAATGCAGACTGGTGCAGCCACTGTGGAGAACAGTATGGAGTTTCCTCAAAAAACTAAAAATGGAGCTCCCATTTGACTCAGTGATCTCACTTCTAGGAATATATCCCTAGAAACTAGAAACACCAATCAGAAAGGATATATGCACCCCTATGTTCATAGCAGCACAATTCACCATAGCTAAGATTTGGAAACAGCCTAAGTGCCCATCAGCAGATGAGTGGATTAGAAAACTATGGTACATCTACACAATGGAATACTACGCTGCTATAAAAAAGAAGGAATTCTTACCATTTGCAGCAGCATGTATGGAACTGGAGAGCATTATGCTAAGTGAAATAGCCAGGCAATGAAAGAAAAATACATGATCTCACTCATTTATGTTAAATAAAGAACATTATAACCTGATGAACAAAAAGATAGATACAGAGGCAGTAAAGCATGGAACAGACTGTCAAATTACAGTGGGAAGGCTGGGGAGTGTTGGGGAGGAGGGGAAAGAGATCAACCGAAGAACTTATATGCATGCATATAAGCATAACCAATGGACACAAGACACTGGGGGGGTGGGATGAGGGCATGCGACTGGGGGTAGGGAAGGCTGGGGGAAGGTAAATGGGGCAAAAAACGGAGATATATGTACTACTATGTGTAATACTTTCAACAATAAAAAAAATCTTTATTGTTGAAAGTTTTATAATACTTTCCTATAGGCCCCCTCCACCTGGTTCCCATCTCACCCCCAGCCTTCAACAATGTATTGTCTGTGTCCATAGGTAATGCATAAATGCATAAAAAATTTTTGGTTAATCACTTCCCACCCACCTCTGCCCCCTTCCTTGTGAGATTTGTCAGTCTGTTCCATGTTTCCATTCCTTTGATTCTATTTAT
Source organism: Myotis lucifugus (assembly GCF_000147115.1). NCBI lineage: Eukaryota > Metazoa > Chordata > Mammalia > Chiroptera > Vespertilionidae > Myotis > Myotis lucifugus. Next base: position 6,538 of record NW_005875537.1, on the reverse strand, counting down.
ATGATCAGTTTATTTTGTTCATTAGCTTTTGTGTTCATTTATTTTGATTTTTAGATTCAATTGTTGATAGATATATATTTATTGCCATTTTATTGATCATATTTTGATTTTTTTCTTCTTCTTTTTCCTCTTCTTAAAGAAGACCCTTAAAAATTTCATGTAATCCTGGTTTGGTGGTGATGAACTCTTTTAGCTTTTATTTATTTGTTTATTTTGTCTGTGAAGCTCTTTATTTGACCTCCAATTCTAAATGATAGCTTTGCTGGGTAGAGTAATCTTGGTTGTAGGTCCTTGCTATTCATCACTTTGAATAGTTCTTGCCACTCCCTTCTGGCATGCAAAGTTTCTGTTGATAAATTATCTGACAGTGGTATGGCTGCTCCCTTGTAGGTAACTAACTGCTTTTCTCTTGCTGCTTTTAAGATTCTCTCTTTGTCTTTAACCCTTGGCATTTTAATTATGATGTATCTTGGTGTGAGCCACTTTGGATTCCTCTTGTTTTGGACTCTCTGCACTTCCTAGACTTGTAAGTCTATTTCTGTTCACCAGGTAGGGGAAGTTCTCTGTCATTATTTCTTCAAATAAGTTTTCAATATCCTGCTCTCTCTCTTCTTCTGCCACCCCCATGATGTGAATGTTGGTATGTTTGAAGTTCTCCCGGACGCTCCTTACACTATCTTCATATTTTTTATTCTTTTTTTCTTTGCTCTCCTAATGGGTGTATTGGTTCCTCATAGTCCAAGTTGTTGATTTGATTCTTGGAATACTCTATTCTATTGTTGAATCCATGGAAATTTTTCTTTATTTCAGTTAGTGTATGCTTAATTTCTGACTAGTCCTTTTTTATGTCTTTGACATTCTCACTAAGATCCTTGAAAGTCTCACTAAGTCCTTTGACAATCTCATTAATTCCCTTGAGATTTTCATTAAGACCTTTGAAGCTCTCACTAAGGTCCTTGAGTAACCTTATAACTGTTGTTTTGAACTCTGTATCCAGCAATTTGCTTGCTTCCATTTCTTGCATTTGTAACATGTTTCTTTGTCTACACATTTTGGCTGATTCCCTGTATTTGTTTCTATGTATTAGGCAGAGCTGTTATGTCTCCTGAAATTTGTAGTGTGGCCTTGTGTAGTAGGTGTCCTTTAGGGCTCAGTGGCTCGGTCTCCCCAGTCACCTCAGCTGGGCACTATAGATTAGCTTTTGTGTGGTCTGTGTGCATAATATTGTTGTAGTTGAACCTTGATTACTATTGGCATCACTTAGAGGAATTTACCTCTAGGCCAATTATCTGTGAGAACCAGCTGTGTCTACAATGGAAGAGCTACTGTACAGGAGACACCCTGATGGAGCAGGACTTGCTTCAATGGGGCTTTGGTGCTCACTGAGTTTGCCTCTTGAGTCTGTTGCTTGTGGATGCATAGAGTTGTAACCTGCTATGATCTGATGCTGTCCACTGGGGTGCATTGGCTCTGGGACCTCCTGGGAAGTGCAAAGTCAGACACTGCCTGGGCCACCTAGCAGGAGCTACAGAGAGATCTGCAGATCACTGCTACTTGTATTTGGCTAGGAAGTACCCAGGAAAGGCCCAGCTGTGAAGCAAAGCAGGCTGGTGGTAGTTCCAGGTCTTGGGACTTTTATTGATAGGTTTGGGGCATGCTGACTCCAGCTGCTGCTTGGTTAAGAGATTTTAGCAGAGTCTAAAGCCTGAGCCAGAACAGGTCATTCATATGAAAAAGCAACTAAAAACCTCTGGTGTGGGACTGCAAATTTGATGGGGTGTGGTCTCAAGGAATCACCAGGGCAGAGCAAACATTGTGGGTTGTGCTGATGGAAACTAAGATATGGCTGCCAGTCAGCTATGTGATGGGAGAAGTTCCAGCATAGGAACAATGACCCCTGTGATCATCCCTGTCTGGGAGAAAACTGTACCTGAGTTCCTGTCAGATAGTCTAGTTCCTCCCCATATGTCCTTGATTCCCCCAGAACTCAAAGGAAGCAAGACAGTGTAAGTTTGTGTGTGGGCCCTTTTTAGAGGAACACCCGAGTCTCCAGCAGCCCCCATGTCACTCAGCCACAGTCCCTGTTGTTTATTACAGCCAGAGGTTAAGGGGGCCTCTCTTCCCAGCTCTGGAAACCTGGCCTGGGGGACTGGTGTGTGGCTGGTCATGGACGTCCTTGGAGATATCCCTCCTGATTAGAATAATGCTGCACATGTGTGTCAGACCAGCCTGCTCCATGCCCCTACCCCTCCTACCAGTCTCAATGTGCTTTCTGCTTTACTTTTTTAGTTGTAGGACATCCATTCAGTCAGATTTTAGGTGGTTCTGAATGATGGGTTTTCTGTACTTTAGTTGTAATTTTGATGTGGTTGTGGGAGGCGGTGAGTACAAGTATTTAGCTATGCTGCCATCTTGGTTCTCCCCTTAGCACAAACTTAAATGATACTGAACCAGTATAAATATACCATAATTACATAATTACAAATATACCATAACATTTTCAGGACACTCAAATATATTATATTTCCTTGTGTTTACCAATATACTTAGCATTTTCTTTTTCCCTTCTCTTTCTTTTCGTGTTTTATTATACACATTATTTTAGGAACCTAAAGTGTAAATAACCCAGGAGAGTGATGGTGTATTTTACATAGTTGTATTCTCCAATATGACTATCTGTGTGTCTCACATAGTAGGTACTCAATAACTACTGATTCAATACAAATTATTTGGGTTCTATGCATTATGTATAAATCTATTGCATGCTTCCTACTTGAATGAAATAGATTAGGATATATTTCAAATAAGGCAGGTCAATTCCCTTTCTTCATTTGTAATTTCATTGTATTTAATAGATCCTGTAAGTCACTCTCTAAGAGTTCGTAGCTCAGTTAACACCACATTAACTCTTTCAGTACAGAGTGGAGCCATTGTGTTTTAGAGACTGAGTTACTACAAGTCACTGTTGATCGTAAGGTTTATTAAAGAAGTTTAGAACACTGAACTGACACTTGGATAAGCAATATTTCATGTTAATGTACTATGTAAGAGAAAACACAAGAGCCAATATTGTATCAATAGTCCAATACTTTTATTGAGAAAAATCTGTCAAATTAAAAAGAACTTGTGTGTCAAACTATCATTGTCTCACACTACTTTTTAGAGAATATGAACTGGATTAAAGTAAAAACAAAATATGCAAAATGTCTTTTTTTATAATTCAAGGAAAATATGGTCTTCTAATGAAATAAGCTAGAAAAGGTAACAATTTAATCTTCTGTCTACAAAACACTTCAGTTTTATTTTCTCCCCTAAGAAAATTTCATCGCTTATAGAACACATAGAGCTCAGTGAAGGTGAAGCATACACATCACATTGCATCTGCCTAACTGAGCATAAAGAAATAAAAACTCTGCAATTTGTTTGTTTTTATGTAACTTTATGTAAAGTTATGTAACTTTAATACCACTGTCTTGGTCTTGTGATCTAAAATAAATAAAAGCATATGGACATTATCTCCCAAGAACTGGTGCTAACTTAAAAGTTACCATAAAAACATCTATTGCTACTTTAAGCTCACATTACAACAATATAATTTGATCTTCTTATTAACTTTTAAGAATAAAATTTTGATTGGCTTTCTTTCTCACTTGTTCCCTCTCTGTCTCCCTCTCTCTCCTATATTTATATGGGTGAATGAGCATGGGAAAATGAGACACTGAACAATTTAAATTTTGTTTCTAGAAGTCAGGATACAAAGGCAGTTTTTCACCATTTTCCTATTTACATGTATAAACCTTAGCAAAGTAATAAAATGGTGGACCTTTGTTTTCCTCATATATAAAATTCAAAGGTTTCAGACAAATTCAATTTTATGACATTTAATAATTTCCATACAACTAACCTCATCTCCATTATTACCCTTTACTTTTGTCACAATTGCTTGTAAATCACTAACTCTGGATTAATTTAACCATTTGTAATCTCCATGTGTGCATAGCAGAGATTTGTAAAAATGTATAATTTAATTAATATTTTTTTACCAACTCCTATTATCAGGCACCTTTCAAAAGCTCTGAGAAATGGAAAATAATAGGAGAGGCAAATTGCCTACTTGAATTCTTATGAGGGACACAGATTAAAAGTGATATAAATTAGGAAAATCCATAGTAATTAAATAATATAAGAACTAAAGAAAAAGAAATAAAACAAGGAAAGAAAAGGGGTTTGGTAGTGTGTTCAAAGAAGGCTTCATGAGAAATCAATCTTGAGTAAGACCTGAAGGAAAATCTTCAGAAAGCGAGGATGTTAGCTGGACAGGTAGGAAGAGCATGACTTGCAGAAGGAAGAGCAAGTGCAAAATTCTGAGGCAAGAGCAGGCCTGGCATGGCTTCAAGTTGCAAGAAGGAGTCTACTGTATTTACACAAGGGGCCAAGAGAGGTTATTATATGTGATTAAAGTCAGGGTAGTTACTAAGATACATGAGTCTGAGAAAGCATTTAGGAACGGGCTTTCTAATGTAATGTAATGTGACTGAGGGGGTTGGCAGGTCTAAAATCTGTAGAGCAAGTCAACAGACTGGAAACTCAGGCAGGAGCTGTTATATAAATGGGCCAAAAATGACGCCTTTATTGGCTCTTAAATTATTTACTTCTTCACAAGAAGCTAGGAATGTTAGCCCTGGAACTGCAAAAGCCCATTCCACTATTCCATCAAACCACCTACTACAAGGTGATGGGCAACATGGAAAGATCAGTGAATCCCATGAGCATAGACCCATTGCCATGCTTCTTTTGCTGAGGTTTTTTTTTTATTATTATTGGTGTGGAATACTACAACCATTTTCCTATTTACATGTATGAACCTTTGTTTTCCTCATATATAAAAATTCAAAGATTTCAGACAAATTCAATTTTATGACATTCTATCCATCAGTCTTTCCTGCATACACACTCCTTCTTATTCATTACAGATTCCATGATTTCCCATCTTAAAATTTCATATTAAGAAGAGAATACGAAGTGGTAGTAAATAAGGCATTCTGTGTGTAAATAATGGTAGGTTTGTGAGAAGTATTACATATAGGGAAGGTAAATCGTTATCCAGGATTTCTATTTCAGTAATAATATCTTTTTTATAGCAAAAGTGATCAAATGTAATCAAACTGCAAACTTGGAAACTGGCTGATCACCCTAAGGAATGGTGCCATAATGTGGGGTGTATAAATATGTTTTGACAGCCTAGTATGTACACCAAGCATATGATAAATTAATCCACCTAACTGATCCAGGTGTGTGTGTGAGAAAATTAGAAGATCAAAAGTAGATCCAGTGGCCGAAACCGGTTTGGCTCAGTGGATAGAGCGTCGGCCTGCGGACTGGAGGGTCCCGGGGTTCGGTTCCGGTAGGGGGCGTGTGCCTGGGTTGCAGGCACATCCCCAGTGGGAGATGTGCAGGAGGCGGCTGATCAATGTTTCTCTCTCATCGATGTTTCTGACTCTCTATCTCTCTCCCTTCCTCTCTGTGGAAAATCAATAAAATATATTTAAAAAAAAAAAAAGTAGATCCAGTGACATGAGACCATTGAACAGATTGTCAAATCTCAGAGGGAAGGTGGTTGGGAAGAGATCAACCAAAGAACTTGTATGCATATATATAAAACCCATGGACACAGACAATAGGGTGGTAAAGGCCTGGGGCGAAGGAGGGGGATGGGCTACAAGGGGCCAATGGGGAGGAGAGGGGTGTGGAAAGGGACATATGGAATACTTACAACAATAAAAATTAATGGAATTTTTTTAAAGCATCGCCCATGTTTTTGAACGTGCTAGTTGGCAGGGGGTTGAAGATTATTTTTGTGAGACAGATGGAGGGAACAATGATAGAGGGAGAGAGAGAGAGAGAGAGAGTGTGTGTGTGTGTGTGTGTGTGTGTGTGTGTGTGTGTGTGTGTGTGTAGGGCAGCAATTGAACAACAAGGTTGAATACTGTTGAGATAAAAATTCAGATAACAGAATGGACTTTGCATTTTGCAATATGAAGATCATTTGTACCTTTGACAATGGAAGATTCTTTATAATGAGAAAAATAAAACTTGCTTGAAGTATTTTAAAAGAGAATATGAAGTTGGTAGTACATAATGAATATAGAAAACTTTCTTTAGAAGATAGGTGAACTAGAACAAAAAATTGATCATTTTTTAAGGGGTGACTTTTCAGAAATTCTCACAAAGTATATATTATGTTAACATTTATTTATTCCAGTATTCCTTGTTTCTACTAATTTGGGGAGCTGGTGTTTTATAATTTCACAGTTCTGCCATTGCCCAACATTCCTTTTAATAGAGAAACTCAGTTGTTTCGATAATAAGCCTTGTTCAAGTCATATAATGTGGTCCATGGTCTGCTTCCTTGTGTAAACTGTTATTAGAACACCATCCACCCATTCCTTTAAGTATGGCTAATACCTGCTTTCCTGCTGCAATGGCAGAGTTGAGAAGTTGTTAACAGGGATTTTACAACTCACAAAACCTAAAACAC
>NW_005875536.1:0-11901 GCF_000147115.1 Myotis lucifugus | reverse complement strand
AGAGAGATAGAGAGTTAGACACATCGATGAGAGAAACATCGATCAGCTGCCTCTTGCACACTCCCCACTGGGGATGTGCCCGCAACCCAGGTACATGCCCTTGACCGGAATCGAACCTGGGACCCTTCAGTCCTCAGGCCGGCGCTCTATCCACTGAGCCACACCGGTTTCGGCACATATACTTTTTAAAAAGGCTCTGCTCCCTTGATGCTCCTCTGCTGAGCAGCGTGGGCACGCAGCTCCTGTGTGAGCTTCAGTTTCACTGTCTCTGGTCCTTGATGCCCGGATGGGGTGCTCCGTTCCCAACCCCGGCTGCCAGGTGAGCCCGAGCCTGAGCCTCCCACCAGCCTCAGCCACTGCTCCTTAGTCCCACTCCTGCTGTGGCCACGGCCAGAATGTCAAAGCCACCGCAGCCTGGCCCCTGAGTCCTGTGTCCAGCGGGCCTCTCCCTCCCCCGCCTCAGCTATTTTGGGGCTCAGCACGCGGCTATGTTTTGGGAGAAGCAGATGATCTGCTTGGCTGACTCAGCCCATGGCTGGGCCGGAGTGTGAGACGGTGAGAGGCCTGCGAGTCTGCTGCACACGGGGCCTGGGCAGGGTGGCCCTGGGTGGCCCTGTGGAACTTGAGGCCACACTGTCCGCCGGTCTTCCTACTCGCCACCTGCTGGCCAGGTTAGCAGGCAGTTCTGACCTGAGGCCGGGCAGGGACCTGGAATGACAGGGAGTCCCTCCCCGCCCAGGACTAGTGACTTGGAGCTCTGGGCAGGTGGATGGAGCGGCTCAGCAAGGTCCAGGGTTCACTCCCTCCCGCCTGGTGTTCATCGTCGACATATCCACCAAGCAGCCCAGGCCCTGCTCACACAGCCGGGGCGGGTCCTCCCCATGCCAGGTGCTCGCCCACCCGCTGGGACGGGAAGCTTACACGCGTGCGTGCGCTGGGACAGAAACCCAGGCGTCCTTGTCCTCCCTGATGACACCACTAGAACTCCTGCCTGCACATTTTGTTCAAGAAATTCTACCCCTCGCTCGCATGCCTTTCACGTTCATGAGGGATTAGTGGCCTCTTTAAGAAAACAAATGCAAGATTAGGTGCAAAAGTGACTATATTCTTTTTTTTTAAATATATTTTATTGATTTTTCACAGAGAGGAAGGGAGAGAGATAGTTAGAAACATCGATGAGAGAGAAACATCGATCAGCTGCCTCCTGCATACCCCCTACTGGGGATGTGCCCGCAACCAAGGTACATGCCCTTGACCGGAATCGAACCTGGGACCCTTGAGTCCGCAGGCTGACGCTCTATCCACTGAGTCAAACCAGTTAGGGCCAAAAGTGACTATATTCTTAGAATAAGAATAAAACAAACGTCAAGAACCTGGCTGGCATCGCTCAGTGATTGAGCATCGACCTATGAACGGTTCGATTCCTGGTCAGGGCACATGCTCAGGTTATGGGCTCGATCCCCAGTGTGGGGCGTGCAAGAGGCAGCCGATCAATGATTCTCTCATCATTGATGTTTCTATCTCTCTCCCTCTCCCTTACTCTATGAAATCAATATATTTTTTAAAAGTTCATAAAAGCTGACAAATACTTCCCCAAATCATAAAATCCAGAAGAAATGACCTCCCTGGTCTAAAGCCTGTGGCTGGATGTCCACTGTGCCCAGGTCAGGCAGGGGTTGGTAACAGAACCAGCACGCATCCACCAGGCCCCTGAGATCCCCTCTGTATAGTGGAGGAATCTGAGTCTGGGGTGTGGGGAGCACTCGGGGAAGGGGTGAAGGTGGACCCAAGAAGGAATGGGCTGCCTGCTCAACTCCATCCCAAAGGCTCACCAGGTGGCCCAGCCAGCAGGACCGACTGCTGGTGTCCTCCCCTCTCCCCTGCCACGGGCCCTGCTTGGGGGGGGGGGGGGGGCCTCCCCCCCCCGCCCCCGACCATGGAATGCAGGCATCAGCACTTCAGACTCCGGACTAACCGCCGCCCCCCCTTTCCCTTCCAGATGTGGGTGCAGCTGTATTTTTAGAACAGCCAACCACGAGGACATTCTTTCCTTCTAATTAAGATGACTGCAAGTCTCCTATCCGCAATCAGCCCCATTATTCAGTCCTCAGATATCAAAGGGTGGTCAGGAGGGGCTGCCTCAGCTGGTTGTAGGTTGGGTTTCTTTCTTTCTTTTGAACCATTAAGTTGGAAATGTGACCCAGAACTGGAGTAAATGCCAGCGCTGGGGTGGGGGGAGGGCAAAGCAGGATTCTGGGTGGAGCCTGCAGGAGCTGCTCCAGGGCCTTGCGCCCTGCACCCCTCCCTGCCTGGGCTGAGGATGCCCAACTAGGCTGTAGCCCACCCGAGGGTAGCTTCTGTCCGGGCATCAAGAGAGAGCCTGTGCCTGCCCTCAGGATGCCCGGTGCTGGAGGGTCAACAGGGGGCTGTTGGCACAGACTCACAGGAGGCTGAGGGCACAGACTCACAGGGGGCTGAGGGCACAGACTCACAGGGGGCTGAGGGCACAGACTCACAGGGGGCTGAGGGCACAGTGCCCACGAGGCTATGATGTCCTCATTTTACAGGTGAGCAGCTGGAGGTTCAGAGAGAGGATGTCCCTGGTAGAACTGCAGGAGCCTCTTTGGTGTCAGCTCACCGCCCACTCTGGTGGCCTGGTGCCCAAGGTCAGAGGCCTCCCGACCTCCACCAAAGGCACGCCTGGGGAGGATCCAGGTGTGGGGCCAGGCTGCCAGTCAAGTGGGAGGAACAAGGTGCAAGCAGGGCCTTTGAGCAGCTTGCCCATGGAGCCACAGCTGACAGATGAGGAAACCAAGGCTGAGAGGCAGAGGCAGCCCCGAGCAACTCAGCCTGCTGGTGTCAGGTGCTAGGGACCCCATTCTGCGGTAGGGCCTACCCGCCACTCACCCCAGTGATGGGCCGGCCTGCTGCGAGGCTGGGCCTGGAGGTGATGCCAGGGGCCTTGAGTCCAGCCTGAGCCCTGGATGCAGGAGGAAGGCACCTACCTACCGAGACCGTGTCCCACCCCGCATGGAGCAGAGGCAGGGTGGGTCTGGACGCCAGGCCTCCCAGCCTACCTGGCGCCTAACCGGCTGGCTGCGCTGGACAGAGGAAGTGCAATCGCCTGCGGCGGGTGGAGCGGGGGCACTTGAGCCCGGGGCTGCGGGGACAGCCCTCCACTGCGCTGGGCAGCGCTGGCCCAGGCCCCTTTGTTCCCCGGGGAGGCGGCGGCGCTCGGCGGTACAGACCCTTCAGCGCCTGGGCTTTGTCGCCCCCTCGTGGCCGGAGCCAGTCTCGGTGGCGAAGGATTAATTGCGGGGAAACTGAGGGGTGCGCGTGGGGGGTGGAGTCTGGGGGGACCGAATGGGACTCCCGAGGATCTGAAGACCGAATCTCTGGGACGCCCCTCGCTCGGGCCCGGGTCTCCAGGCCCGGGTAACAGCGGAGGCATTTTTCGGCCCCGGGTCGGGGAGGCGGACCCCCACTTCTGCAGGTGTAGGGAGCAGAAGAGCCGGCCGGCCTGGGGCCCCGCTTGGCGGTATTATTTTTTAGTGTGAGCCTTGCCTCCTGCTGAGTCCAGGGGCAGATTCCTGCCGCTTCCGGGCCTCAGTTTCCCCATCTGCAGAGTGAGAGGCCCTCGCGTGCAGGAAGGAGCCTGGGGGCGTGGCCTCTCCCGACGAGGGAGGGGTGTCAGCACCCAGGACTGGCCACAGGCCACGCAGTCCCTGAGCAGCTGGTGGCACGTCACCCCTCCTCCCCTGTCCCGCCTGGGGCTGGAAGAGGCAGTGGCGGTCCTTTCAACACGTCCGGACTGCTGTGTGGCCTGGCAGCGCCCCGGGGGTCAGGCAGGCTCAGGCCCTCACCCCGCCGTGCATGCTGCTGGATTTGGAAATCTGAGAAAGACCAGCTCCGACTCGCAGCAGGGGGGTTGCAGGCAGGTGGACGCGGGCACAGGCTTGACCTTGTGGAGTTTCATGCTTGACCTCTGCAAAGGAGGCTGAAGCCACCCACTTGTGGGTTGAAAGATTAACAGCACTGGGTCCACAAATACAGCCATGACTTTCAGATACTCAGGTTAATATTTGCCGAAGAGAAACCTCACCTTCCCAGCTTGAGGATACTTTAGGGAAAACCCACCCACCAGGGGCACTGGGCCAGCAGGGTGCCCAGGTGGCATTTCGGGGAGAACCAAGGAGGACCGGAGGGCAGGCCTGGATGCCCATAGCAGTGATCCCGGGCGGGGCGCGTACAGCGTGGCAGGGTCCCGGACGCAGAATGTTAAACCCAGTTCTGAATTTGGCGATTATCGCCCCATGCACACCCTCTAGTTTTTACTACATGTGTATATATTCCCGCCCAATGTAAGACATAAGCGTGGTTTGGAATATTTCCAAATTAATATAAAGGCTTTATCGTCCATGAACTTTTCTACATCTTTATTGACACAGCTTTATGATCTACCTGTGTTAATACGGTTCCTCTACTTCATTTTTCTTCCCCAATGAGTATTTCTCCTTTTTCCTGAATATTGACATTTGGGTTGTTAACAGTTTTCTGACAGAAACAATGTTGCCTTTGTGAACAGAAGTTCTTGAGCATGGGATTCAGAGTGTCTCTGAGGCAAACGGGGGAGTGGGACTTCAATTTGTCAGAGACGCCCAAAGTGCTCTCCAGTTCCGGCACCAATTTATGGTTTCGTCAACCATACGAGCATTCCATTGAGCGTGAAACAATCCACTGTTGTGGATGCAATCTGCATGTCCTGGTTGCTAATAACAAGTGCGCATCTTTTTATTCGTTGCTGTTGGTTGCCGCTTCAGTTTCCTCTTCTGTCACTTCCCTGTTCATAGCCTTTGCCCGTTTTCTTTTCTTTATGGATATGTAGGAATTCTTTATGTATTTTGACGACAACTATACTTCGTTGGTCGTGAGCTTGTGGACACCTCCTAGTTGGTGGCTTTTATCTCGCTCTCTTTTTTAAAAAGTTATTTTAGAGAGAAAGGGAGAGGGAGAGAGAGAATCATAGGTGCACTGACCAGGGGATCGAACTGAAACCTGTATGCGCTCTGGCCTGGAATCAAACCCTTGACTCTTCAGTGCACAGGATGAGGCTCCAACCAGCTGAGCCACACCAGCCAGGGCACCAGCTGGTAGCTTTTAGCTTTACCTTTTTATGGTGTCTTTTAACACATAATTTTAATTTTTTTTAAAATCCTCACCTGAAAATATTTTTTCCATAGATTCTCAGAGAGAATGGAAGGGAGGGAGGCAAGGGGGAGAGAGAAACATCGATTGGTTGCATCCTGCATGCGCCCTGACTGGGCCAGGGATCGAACCTGCAACCAAGGTACACGCCCTTGACCGGGAATTGAACCCGAGACCCTTTGGTCCTTGGGCGGACACTCTAATCACTAAGCCAAACCAGCCAGGGCAATAGTTTTAATTTTAATGATATTAAATCTTCATAAGGAATCCGTGTGGTTTATCCTTATTTATCCTGAAGTTATAAAATGTTTAAACTTTGCTTTTTTGCAGTAGATTTGTGTGTCCCTGGAATGATTTTTTTTGTATGGGGTGAGGCAGAGATCCATTTTCATTCCCCCCCCACACACACACACACAGATAATTAATTGTCCCACTACCAGTTGTTAGCCCACTGTTTCTCCACTAATTTTTAAAAAATACATTTTTATTGATTTCGGAGAGAAAAGGAGAGAGAGAGAGAGAGAAAGAGAAAAAGAGAGAGAGAGAGAGAGAGAGAGAAACATCAATAATGAGAGAGAATCATTGATCAGCTGCCTCCTGCACTCCCTCCTGGGGATCAAGCCTGAAACTCGGGCATGTGACCTCCTGGTTCATAGGCTGACACTCAACCACTGAGCCAGACCAGCCAGGCTCTTCACTAATTTTTGAGAGAAAAAAAACACACAATAGTTGTTTTGGAAAAAAAGAAATAAATCTACCTAAATAAAATATTAGCAACTGAAACCAACGATGCGTTAACACAACATTATGAGCAAGTTGCGTTTACCCCCAAGAATTCAAGGATGGTTTCCCATTAGAAACTCTACTGATGTCGCTGAGCTCATAAAGAAAATCCCCACGATAAAATCTTAGCAACTTGCTAACTGCATGCTTTAAAAAATTCAGGGCAGCAAGAATCCAACAAAAACGAGGCATGAGCCATAGAGACGCTGCGGGGTCCATTCGGGTGTGTGCCCAGGCTTTGCTCGGATGACTTCCTAAGGTTACTGTAACGCCTGCGTTCCCATGGCCACGAAGAATGTCTTTGGCAAGTCTGGCTTCCCCGAGGAGCCCTGAGAAATGAAAGATTAATCCAGCCCGGCGAACCCTGTGGTCCCGCACCTCGGAGCGCAGAGCGTCGGGACCGAGGCCGGATCGGCCTCTCACGTAATAAATCTCCTGGCGGCAACCGGAGACGGGTTCTCCGCGCTCAGAGCCGCCAGCTCTGCCAGGACGGGCTGATGACCGTGCTCCCGAGGCCGGTGGGTCTGCCTTCGTCCCTCCCTCCTCCGTCCTCCCTCCTCCGGGGAGAGGGGTGGACCCCCTGAACGGGGTGAGCGTGGGGATGTCTGTTTAGAATCCAGGGCTGGGCCCTCAGAGGGTGGCCCAGGGGCAGGGCCTGCCGGGGAGAGGGGACTCAGGGGCGCCCGATCGGGATACAGGGGAGCCGGGCGGAGGGGCTGGGAGGGACGGGGGCGGAGGTTCGAGAGGGGATGAGGCAGGAGCCTCCCCGGAGGCCGCGGCGGGGGAGGGGGTTTCGGGCGAGTCTGCAGCGCGGGGACCTGAGCCCTCGGCTGCGACCAGCGGGGCCGGATGCAGGGGCTCGGCCGGGGTGCCCTGGACCAGAACCCCTCCCGGTCTGCAGCGGGGGGCCCCAGGCGCGGCTGAGTAAGGAGGAGCGAGTGGCCTTTCCACCTCAGAGCGGCGCAAAGGGAGGGATGGAGGACGAACAGGAGCCACCCTTGCAGCCTCGGACGCAGGTGACCTGCTGGCGGGACGCCCCCTCCCCGTAACACCCGGGGCCCCTGCGCGTGCACCGGGGCCGCGCGCTCCAGCCGGGCGCTGTGCTTTGCGCGAGTCTGCAACTCACCGGCCATTTCAGCACCCACTGCGCTTGCGCGTCCGCTTCGGCTCCGGTCATGATTTGCACTTCTCCGGGCCCCACTGCGCATGCGCCTGCGCGCGGCTCCGCGGCGCTCCCGGCTGCCGGCTGGGCGGGTGGCGCAGCCCGGGCTCCACGCGCGTGCGCTCCCCGCGCGCCGCGACCGCGCTCGCTTCCCTCGCGGGGCCAAGCCCACCCCGCAGGCCTCTCTGCTCCTGAATGCTGGAGAAATGTGCACGTGCCCGATGCCCTCCTGCGATCCGGGAAGGTCGACATTCCAAAACCCGCCTGGCCCTGGCCTTTCAGAGGAGGAATCGCAGCTCGGCGTGAACTGCACAGGCGTAGCCACGCTGCAAGGCTTAACGGAGACGTCAGATGTACAAAAACGGTCTCGTGCTTGCTTGTACAGTGGAGTTAGGTGTGTGGGCTCGGAAGAGCATGCAGGTGTTCGTGCGCAGGTACGGCCTGGGGGCTAGTGCAGGGTTGCATGTGGTCACACATCTGCAGGACCTGCGGACCCCAGCCTCCCAGGCTCGCGTCCCTCGGGATGCCTGCGCGGTCTTGTGCCCTCAGGCAGGCCAGACACGCCCCGATTCTGGCTACCTCAGCCCCTTCTTTGACTGTGTGCCATCCTCACCTCTCTCCCCAACCTCCATCTCCTCCGTCTCCTATAAAACCCTGCCTTGTCCTGCCTCACAGAGAGATTGGGGGCAGCCCACACCGCTCCTCTCTGGGTTTCCCCCAACCTGCACTGATTTCCATGAGCTGTCTGCCTGGGGCTTCCCCTTATCTCCTTTAAGTCTATGCAGACGTCACCTTCTCAGGGCATAACCTTGACCACCCTCTCCAAACACCCCCTCTCACCCTCTCTGCTTCCTGTCTCAGTCGCACCAGCTGACATACTATACACTTTCCTTGCTCATGTTGTTCCTGCCTGTCTCCCACACTGGAAGAAAAGCTCCATGAGGTCACAGATTGTGTCTCTTTTGTTCACTGCTATGTCCCCAGCAGCTAGAGCAGTAGGTTTATGGTCCATAATAGGGAGGCATCAAGGGCATGTACCTTGGTTGCAGGCACATCCCCAGTAAGAGATGTGCAGGAGGCAGCTGATCGATGTTTCTCTCTCATCGATGTTTCTAACTCTCTATCTCTCTCCCTTCCTCTCTGTAAAAAATCAATAAAATATATTTTAAAAAACAACAACAAAAAAAAACACGTAGGTTTATTTCGATAGAGACATGCTGAATACAAAGGGCTGAAATAAATGAGTCATTGTTAACATAAAATAATAGAACATTTTAATAAAAATTAATATTTTTTCTTGAACATTAACTTACCAGACACTGAATAACCGCACAAATTAATAAGCATAACTCAAATAAACCTATTTTTCTTGTTCTCCGAAAGCGAAATATTTCCTGTTGCGCACACCAAACAAGTCAGTACAAGACTAATGCGTGGCCATCGGCTGCTAAAATATTTGCTGCTAGTATTAGTGGAGAGAAATGGTGCGCCTGCGCGCGTAAGGTGCGTAAGGGAAACGAATGCAAAACAAATCAGTCAATAGCGAACATTGTAGTTCGTTATTAATAATTATGTCTAACAGGATATTGTAAAAATGAAGTTACAACATTTTTATTAAAACGTTTCTTACATACCGTTATATTGGCTGGGCCGCAAAAATATTGGCTGTGGGCCACATGCGGCCCAGGGCTGCGAGTTTGACATGCTTGCTCTAGGCAGTCTCCACCAACAATCTCAGTGGACTAAACCATTTCCGGCTTCTTGGAGGCCTGCCAGCATCTCCTGCCACATGGGCTCACTTGTCATCATCAGGCACTGGGTCTCTTGCAGCCCGTCTGGGGCTGTGATGTGACTACAGTGAGACTAAACCCCTGGGTCCTCACCTGGCTTCCTCCATAGCGTCCAGCTACGGGAGGAAGTTACGTAGGCCTTATAGGAGCTGTGGGCAGCCAGGGTGCCTGTCATGGATCTGTCTGTCTGCAGACCTGTGGCAAGATCTCTGGCAGAATCCTGCCCTCTGGAGCCTCTCCCCGCCCCACCCCCACTCCCGCACAGTATCTCCCCAAATGGTGAATGCATGCTTGTCTCTTCCTGTGTATCTGTCCTCAGCACAGTGCCGGTATGGGACAGGGACTCGGAATTGCACTGATGAATGAACAAATAGTCCTCCGGGAATTCTTCAGAAACTCTTTAGCCAAATATCCTTCTGCCATGAAACTTCTACTTATTTAAAAAATAATAATAAATTTGATTTGTAGCACTTTAAATTTGCAGACGAATTTGCCAAAACAAGAAAGGCAGTCTGATTTACTGGGGAAAGATCAATGACTTGATTTTTATATCGTCAGCTACTTTGTGAATGCCTAGGAAGACAGCTGAGGGAAGTAGGTCACTGTTATACCTTTGGAGGAGTAGAGAGCTTTGGGCATACGCTGAGTTTTCAGAGCAGGAGACTGGGTGGGGTCCTGCTCTCTGCCAGCCACGTGACCTAGGTAATGCCTCACGCTGTGCCTTGGTTTCCTGCCAGTGCCTGGTTCACACGCATCGCAGTGTTATAATTGGCAGGTTCTGGTCATGGGAGGGCGGTGGGGGCTGATATTACTCACTCCCTGTCCTCCCTTCTCTCCTTAGACTCAGGGCAGGGTCCTGCTCCAGACCATCTGTGCAGCTGGCATTGGTGGAACTTTTCAGTTTGGCTATAACCTGTCCATCATCAATGCCCCAACCGTGGTATGTACCTTCTGTGCCTACGATCACCAGCTGAGTTGACAGTTGTCCCCTGTGGTGTTCAGGCCAGCGTCCACTTGGCGGCACTTTCTCCCACACATCCGCCCCCACTGGGATGTCCCACAGGTACTTCGGGTTCAAATCCAGCTCTGCATCCTCCCCCTTCACCTGCATTCCTCCTGAATCCCCGATGACTCCACCGTCTGCCCAGTGCCTTTACTCTGACACCAAGTCCTTCACTACCTCTAGCATCCAGCTGTTTCTCCCCATGTCTCTGCCAGGGCCCCGGTTCAGGCCCCATCTCTCCTGTCTGGATTGCTGGTCCAGCCTCCTCACTGGCCTCCCTACCTTCAGCTTCTCCCCTTCTAGATCCTCTCACGTCTGATCAAGTCCAGAACATTCTGTGTCTTCCTAGTGCCTATAGGAATGAGGACAGACGCATCCACCCGAAATCCAAGGCCTCCTGGGGTCAGAGCCTGTTCATGGCTCCCGCCTTCATTCCCCAGCCCCAAGTCTTATACTGACTTGCAGCTCCCTGAATGCGCACAGCCTTCCTCAGACCCTCCTTTTGCTGAGAAACCCTCTCTCTCCACTCCCCCAACCCCCGCAGAAGCCCCTCAGGAACCACCCAAATGCCATCACCTTCCTGGTGCCTTCCCTCACCAGCCCCCAGCGGGACGTCACCCTCCCTCCCCCGCCCTCGGTGTGTCTGCCAGCACTTGGGCTGTGCTGGTTGTCTGGGCCCCTCTCTCCCTCCTGCTGGCCTGGCCCCTGTCCATGTTCATTCTGGGCCTGTGGAAAGGATAGTCGGTGAGCCCCAGCGATAGAAGCCACCTCTAACTTGCTTAAGCAAGAAGGGCAAGTGTCCTGTCACTTCGCTGGGAAAGATGTGGGGATATAAACCGTGTGTGTGTGGGGGGCGGGGGGGGGGGGAAGAGCTGCAGGAACCAGGCCCTAGGATGGAACTGGGGCTCTCCTGTCCCTGCCTGGCCTCATCCTCTACCCAGTGACAAGACAGCAGCTGTCACCAGACTCACTTTTTTAAAAAATATTTTTTTAAATTGATTTCAGAGAGGAAGAGAGAGGGAGAGAGAGAAAGAGATAGAAACATCAATGCTGAGAGAGAATCATTAATTGGCTGCCTCCTGCACTCCCTCTACTGGGGATCAAGCCCACAATCCAGGCATGTGCCCTGATCAGGAATTGAACCCTGACCAGGAATTGAACCCTGACCTCCTAGTTCATAGGTCGATGCTCAACCATTGAGCTACACTGGCCGGGCCAGACTCACTTTTTATCAGCTGGGAATCCCCAAATAAAAGTCCTCCCTGGTAGCTCTCCACAGAGAGGCCTGGGAAGAGTGCTTAACTGGCTTGGATCACATGCCCACCCCTAGACCAATCATGTGGTGAGGAGGGCAGAGCACTTCCATTGGCTACATCTGGGTCAGGTGACTACCAATCCTATATAATAAAAGGATAATATGCAAATAGACCGAACGGCAGAACAACCGAACAACCAATCACAGTGTAATATGCTGATAATATGCTAAGGCTGCTGAACCTCTCGCTATGACATGCACTGACCACCAGGGGCAGACGCTCCGACCGGTAGGTTAGCTTGCTGCTGGGGTCCCGCTGATCATCGGGACTGAGCAAGATGGGCCTGCAAGCCCTGGAGCCCTCCCACGGTCCGTCCCTGGACCCATTGTGCACTGGTGGGGTCCCTCAGCCTGGCCTGTGCCCTCTCGCAATCCAGGACCCCTCGGGGGATGTCGGAGAGCCAGTTTCAGCCCGATTCTGCAGGCCATTCCCCTTGAGAGGGTGCCAGACGCAGGGCTCATGGCTGGTGAGTGCTGTTGAGGCAGCTCGACCCTCTCTGGGACTGATTGGGCGCGAGCCCACGGCAGGCACAGTGGGGCCCGGATGAGCAGGAGCGGCAGGTAGGAGCTGCAGGCAGTATTGGACTGTGGGTTTCAGCCAATCCCTGCAGGCCACCCAGAGGGACCCCACCCGTGCACGATT